>NW_027517798.1:467858-658261 GCF_048772815.1 Callospermophilus lateralis
CCTGGTCCCCCCTCCCCCTGGTCCTTCTCTCCATTGTCCCTTCTACCCTGGTTTTGCTTCCTGTGCCCCAAATTCCTGTGGGTTCTGCTCCCCCTAGCCATGCTCTCCTGGGCCTTTCTCCCCGTATCCCTCCTTTCTATGGGGCCTGCTCCACGTGGTCCTCCTTCTATAGGGCCCTGCTCCCACTGGCCCTTCTCCCCTGGGCCTGCTTTCCCCAGTCCTGGTTCCTTGGGCCCTACGACCCTGAACCTACTCTCCTTGGTCCTATTCCCCCTGGCCTGCTCCCCTGGGCCCTGATCCTCCCTGTCCCTGCTCCCCTGGGCTGTGCTCCTCTGGTACTGCTACCCTGGGCCATGTTCCTCCTGGCCCTGCTCCGCTAGGCCCTTCTACACCCTGGGCTCCGCTACCCTTGAGCCCTGCTCCCCTGATCCTGCTCCCTCATGCCCCACTCCCTTTGGACTCTGCTCCTACTCGCCCTGCTCTCCTGGGCCCTGCTCCCCAGATCCTCCTGTCCTTTGGCCCTCTTCCCCCTGGCCCTGTTCCCCTGAGCCCTATTCGCTCCAGTCCTGTTCCCCTGGGCCCTTCTTCCCCGGGCCCTGCTCCCCATGGGCCCAGCTCCCCCGGGCCCTTATGCCCCTCTTCCCTGCTTCTCCTGGGTTCTGCTTCCCCTGGTCCGGCTCCCTATTGCCCTGCTTCCCTGGGCCTCCTCCCCTGGGACTTGCTATCCCTGGTACTGTTCTCACTGGGCCCTTGTCCCCCTTGCCCATTACTCCCTAGCTATGATCCCCTCGTACCTGCTCCTCTGGTAACTTCTTTCCCTGGCCCTACTCCCTGTAGGCACTGTTCCCGTTAGCCCTGCTCTCCTGGGCTCTGCACCCCCTGGTCCTCCTCTCCCTGGGCCCTGCTCTGCCTGGTCCTGCTCCTCCTGGGTGCTGTTCCTCATGGTCCTGCTCCCTTGGACCTACTTCCTGCAGTCCTGCTCCCCTGGGCCCTACACACCAGGCCCTGCTCCCCTGGGCCCTGCTCTTCTGGGCCTTGCTTCCCTTGGCCTTCTCCCCTGGGCTCGGCTCCCCCTGGCTCTGCTCCTCTAGGCCCTCCTACCCTGGGCCAGGATCCCTTGCTCCTCCTTTTCAGGAATTATCTTCCCCTTGGCCTTGCTCCCCCAGTCCTGTTTCCTGGGCACTACTCCCTATGGAACTGGCCCCCCTGGCCCTCCTCTCCTAGGCCCTGCTTCCCTGTGCCCTGCTACTCCAAACTCTGCTAGCTTTGACTCTGCTCCCCCTGGCCCTACTCCCTATGGGCTCTGCTAACCCTACACCATGCACCTGAGCCATGCACCTCCAACCGCTGCTCCCCATGGGACCTGCTGCCCTGGGCCTGAACTCCGGGGCCCTGAAACCCCCAGGTACTTGTCTCCCTGGGCCCTTCTACCCTTGGCACTTTTCCTCCTGGCCCCACTCCCCATGGACCTTCTCCCCTGGGCCATGCTCTCCCTGATACTGTTCCCCATTGGCCCTACTCCCTCTGGCCCTCCTCCCTGTGGGCTCTGCACTTCCTAGCCCTGCTCTCCTGGGCCCTGCTCCCCTTGGTCCTGCACTTCTTGGACCCTCATCCACCTGGCCCTGTTTCTGCTCCCCTGGGCCCTACTCCTTCCAGTCCTGCTCCCCAGGGCCCTGCTCCCCCTGGTCATGCTCCTCCTGGGCCTTGGTCAACCTGGAACCCGCTCCCACTTGGCCTGCTACCCTGGGTCCTGCACCCCTTGTGTCGTGCATCCCCTGGCCCTACTATACATGGGCCCATTCACCCTGGCTCTGCTCCCCTTGGGCACTGCTCTTCTGGTCCCTGCTTTCCCTGGGCCTGCTCCCCTGGGCTATACTCCTCTTTGGCTCTGCTCCATGTGCCCTATTCCCCCTGGGACCTTCCCACTTGGGCCCTGATCCCCCTGGTATTGCTCGCATGGGCTCTGCTCCCCCGGACCCTTCTTCCCCTGTTCTCTGCTTCTCTTGGACCCTGATCCCCCTAGCCATGCTCCTCCTTGCCCTGTTCCCGCTGGCTCTGCACCTCTGGGCCCTACTCCCCTGAGCTGTGCTCCTCTGTGACCCTGCTCCCCTGTGCCATGCTCCTTCTGGTCCTGCTCACTCAGGCTGTACTCCCCCGTCCCTGCTCCCCTGGGCCCAGCTCTATTTGGCCCTGCTCCCTCTTGTCCTGATTTTCTGGGTGACTGTTCCCCCTTGCACTGGGCCCTTCTCCCCCTGGCCCTAATCCCCTGGTTCTGCTCTTATTATTGCCTGCTCCACTTGGTCCTGATAAACAAGGCCCTGCTCCCCATGGGGCTTGCTCCTGCTGTAGGTAACCCCTGGCCCTGCATTCCCTGGCCCTTCTCCCCTGGGCCCTGCTCCTCCTCAGCCCTGCTTCCCCTGGCCCTGCTTCCCTTGACCCTGCTCCTTCTGGGCCCTGCTCCCCCGAGCCCTGCTCCCCCTGGGTCCTGCTCTCCTTGGGCTCTGCTCCCAATGGTCTTACCTACATGGTCCGTAATACCCAGGACCCTATTCTCCCTGATTTCTGATTCTCCTGGGCCCTCCTCCTCCTGGCCCTGCTTTCCTGGGCCCTGCTCCCCACTGGGCTCACCTCTCCCTGTGTCCTGCTCCCGCTTAGCCCTGCTCGCCCTGTTCCTGCTTCCCAGGCCCCATTCCCTCTGGCCCTGCTCACCTGGCCCTGCTTTCCTGGGCCCTACTTCCCCTGGCCCTGCTCCCCTGGGCCATACTCCTCTGAACCCTGCTCTTCTGCACCCTACTTCCCCTGGACCCTTCCCCCCTGGGCCCTGCTCCACCTGGTCGTGCTCCGAATGGGCCCTTCTCCCCCTGTTACCTGCTTCATTTGGTCCTTGCTCCCCCTATCCCTGCTCCCCCTTGCCCTACTTGCCCAGTGCACGCTCCTCCAGGACTTGCTCCCCCTGGTAATGCTCTCTCTGGACCCTTTTCCGCCTGGGACCTGCTCCCCTGGCCCTTCTCCTCCTGGCTCTACTCCCTGTGGGCTCTGCACCCCTAGCCTTGCTCTCCTCATCCCTGGTCCTCTAATACTCCTCTCCCTGGACCCTGCCCTACCTGCTCCTCCTGGGCCCTGCCCACCCTGACTCTGTTCCCCACGGCCCTGCTCTCTGGGCCTGCTACCCCTGGCCCTGCCTCCCTGGGCCCTGCTCTTCTGGGCCCTGCCCCGCCTGGACATTTTTCTCCTGGCCCGGCTCTGCTGGGCCCTTCTCCCCCTTGGGCCCTGCTCCTCGTGGACTTGCTCACTGGGTCCCGCTCTCCCCAGATCCTGCCTCTTGGCCCTGCTCCCCCTGGGCCCTCTTTTCCATGTGCCCTGATCCCCCTAGGCCCTGCTCCCCCTGGATCCTGCTCCCCCTGGTCCTGTTCTCCATGGGCCCTGCTCACCTGCACTGCTCTCCCTGCCCCTACTCCCTGTGGCCTCTGCTATCTCTCCTGCTTACCCTAGGACCCAGCTGTCCCTGGCCCTGCTGTCTCTCGCACTGCTTCCCCTGGGCGTGCTCGCCCGGTCCCTGCTCCTCCTGGTACTTCTCCCCCTGGTCTTGCTCCCCTTGGGCCCTGCTGCTCCTGGCCCTGCTCCCGTGTGCCCTGCTCACCCTGGGCTCTGTTTCCCCTGAGCACTGCAACTTCTTGGCCCTGCTCTCCCTGGTCCTGCTTCCTTGGGCCCCGCTCCCACTGGCCCAGCTCCCTCTGGACCTGTTTCTCCTGATCCTGCTCCCCTGGGACCTGCTCCCTCTGGTCCTGCTCCCCCGGACCCTGATCTACCTGGGCCTGCTCCACTGGGCCCTGCTCACCCCTGGACCTGCTCTCTGGGCCCTGCTCCCCCTGAAATTGCTTCCATGGACCCTGGTTCCCCTGTGCCCCGCTCCTCCTGGTCCCTCCTCCCCCTGGTCCTGCTCTCCATTGTCCCTGCTACCCTGGTTTTGCTTCCCGTGCCCCAAATCCCTGTGGGATATGCTCCCCCTAGCCATGCTCTCCTGGGCCTTCCTCCCCGTAGGCCTCCTTTCTATGGGGCCTGCTCCACGTGTTCCTTCTCCTCCTTGGCCCTGCTCCCACTGGCCCTTCTCCTCTGGGCCCTGCTCCCCCCAGTCCTGGTTCCTTGGGCCCTACGACCCTGCACCTGCTCTCCTTGGTCCTATTCCCCCTGGCCTGCTCCCCTGGGCCCTGATCCTCCCTGTCCTTGCTCCCCTGGGCTGTGCTCCTCTGGTCCTGCTACCCCTGGGCCCTGCTCCTCTGGTACTGCTACGCCCTGGCCATGCTCCTCCTGGCCCTGCTCTGCTAGGTCCTCCTACCCGCTGGGCTCCGCTACCCTTGATACCCTGCTCCCCTGTCCCTTTTCCCTCAGGCCCCACTCCCTGTGGGCTCTGCTCCTACTAGCCCTGGTCTCCTGGGCCCTGCTCCCCAGATCCTCCTGTCCTTAGGCCCTGTTCCCCTGGGCCATATTCCCTCCAGTTCTGTTCCCCTGGGCCCTCCTACCCTGGGACCTGCTCCCTCTGGTCCTGCTTTCCTGGACCTACCTCCCCACGGGCATTGCTCCCCGATCCTATTTCCTGGGCTCTACCCTCTGTGGAACTGGCCCCCCTGGCCCTCCTCTCCCTAGCCCTGCTTCCCTGTGACCTGCTACTCCAAACTCTGCTACCCCTGACTGCTACCCCTGGCCCTACTCCCTATGGGCTCTGCCTCCCCTACACCATGCACCTGAACCATGCACCTCCAACCGCTGATCCCCATGGGACCTGCTTGCCTGGGCCTGAACTCCGGGGCCCTCCACGCCCAGGTCATTCTCTCCCTGGGCCCTTCTACCCTTGGCCCTTTTCCTCCTGGACCCACTCCCCATGGCCCTGCCCCCTGGGCCATGCTCACATTGATACTTGTCCCCATTGGCCCTATTCTCTGTGGCCCTACTCCCTGTGGGCTCTGCACTTCCTAGCCCTGCTCTCCTGGGCCCTGCTCCCCTGGCCCTTCTCCTCCTGGCTCTACTCCCTGAGGGCTCTGCACCCCTAGCCTTGCTCTTCTCATCCCTGGTCCTCTAATACTCCTCTCCCTGGACCCTGCCCCACCTGCTGCTCCTGGGCCCTGCCCACCCTGGCCCTTTCCCCTGAGCCCTACTCCCTCCACTCCTGCTCCCCTGTTCCTGCTCCCGTGACTCTGTTCCCCTGGGCCCTGCTCTGGGCCTGCTCCCCCTGGCCCTGCACCCTGGGCCCTGCTCTCCTGGGCCCTGCCCTCCCTGGGCCCTTTTTCTTCTGGCTCTGCTCTGCTGGGCCCTTCAACTCCTTGGGCCCTGCTCCTCTTAACACTGGTCACTGGGTCCCGCTCTCCCCTTGTCCTGCTCTTGGGCCCTGCTCCCCCTGGGCCCTGTTTTCCCTGTGCCCTGCTCCCCACTGGGCTCACCTCTTCCTGAGTCCTGCTCCCGCTTAGCCCTGCGCACCCTGTTCCTGCTTCCCCGGGCCCCATTACCTCTGGCCCTGCTCACCTGGCCCTGCTTTCCTGGGCCCAACTTCCCCTGGCCCTGCTCCCCTGGGCCATGCTCCTCTGTACCCTACTTCCCCTGGACCCTTCCCCCCTGGGCCCTGCTCCACCTGGTATTGCTTTGTATGGGCCCTGCTCCCTGGGTCCTTCTCCCCCTGTTCCCTGCTTCTCTTGGGCCTTGCTCCCTCTATCCCAGCTCCCCCTTGCCCGGCTTCCCCAGGGCCCGCTCCTCCAGGACCTGCTCCCCCTGGTAATGCTCTCCCTGGGCCCTTTTCCGCCTGGGCCCTGCTCCCCTGGCCCTTCTCCTCCTGGCTCTACTCCCTGTGGGCTCTACACCCCTAGCCTTGCTCTCCTCATCCCTGGTCCTCTAATACTCCTCTTGCTGGACCCTGCCCCACCTGCTCCTCCTGGGCCCTGCCCACCCTGGCCCTGTCCCCTGGGCCCTACTCCCTCCACTCTTGCTCCCCTGTTTCTGCTCCCCTGACTCTGTTCCCCAGGGCCCTGCCCTCTGGGCCTGCTCCCCCTGGCCCTGCTCCCCTGGGCCCTGCTCTCCTGGGCCCTGCCCCCCCTTGGGCCTTTTTCGTCCTGGCCCTGCTCTGCTGGGCCCTTCTCCCCCTTGGGCCCTGCTCCTCGTGGCACTGCTCAATAGGTCCCGCGGTCCCCTGGTCCTGCTCTTTGGCCCTGCTCACCCTGGGCCCTGTTTTCCCTATGCCCTGCTTCCCCTAAGCCCTGCTCCCCATGGATCCTTCTCCCCCTGGTCCTGTTCCCCATTGGCCCTGCTCACCCGTACTGCTCTCTCTGCCCCTACTCACTGTGGCCTCTGCTATCCCTAGCACTGATCTACTTGGCTCTGCTATCCCTGGCCCTCCATTGCCTGGGCGCTGCTCCCCCTTGTCCTGGTTACCCTAGGACCCTGCTGTCCCTCGCCCTGCTGTCCCTCGCACTGCTTCCCCTGGGCCTGCTCCCCGGTACCTGCTCCTCCAGGTACTGCTACCCCTGGTCTTGCTCCCCATGGGCCCTGCTCCTCCTGGCCCTGCTCCCATGTGCCCTGCTCCCATGTACCCTGCTCCCCATGGGCTCTGTTTGCCTGAGCACTGCAACTTTTTGACCCTGCTCTCCCTGGACCTGCTTCCTTGGGCCCTGCTTCCATTGGCCCTGCTCCCCCTGGACCTGTTCCTCCTGATCCTGCTCTCCTGGGACCTGCTCACTCTGGTCCTGCTCCCCCGGACCCTGCTCCTCCTGGCCCTTCTCCACTGGGCCCTGCTCACCCCTGGACCTGCTCTCTGGGCCCTTCTCCCCCTGATTTTACTTCCCTGGACCCTGGTTCCCCTGTGCCCCACTCCACCTGGTCCCTCCTCCTTCTGGTCCTGTTCTCCATTGTCCGTGCTACCCTGGTTTTGCTTCCGGTGCCCCAACTCCCTGTGGGATCTGCTCCGCCTAGCCATGCTCTCCTGGGCCTTCCTCCCCGTAGGCCTCCTTTCTATGGGGCCTGCTCCTCGTGGTCCTTCTCTTCCTGGGCCCTGCTCCCACTGGCCCTTCTCCCCTGGGCCCTGCACCCCGATTCCTGGTTCCTTGGGTCATACGACCCTGGACCTGCTCTCCTTGGTCCTATTCCTGCTGGCCTGCTCCCCTGAGCCCTGATCCTCCCTGTGGCTGCTCCCCTGGGGTGTACTCCTCTGGTACTCTACCCCTGGGCCCTGCTCCTCCTGGCCCTGCTCCGCTAGGCCTTTCTACCCCCTGGGCCCTCTACCCTTGATCCCTGATACCCTCTCCCTGCTCCCTCAGCCCCACTCCCTGTGAGCTCTGCTCCTACTAGCCCTACTCACTTGGGCCCTGCTCCCCAGATCCTCCTGTCCTTTGTCCCTGATCCCCCTGGCCTTGTTCCCCTGGGACCTATTCCCTCCAGTCCTGTTCTCCTGGGCCCTTCTTCCCCTGGGCCCTGCTCCCCATGGGCCCAGCTCCCCCGCGCCCTTAACCCCCTTTTCCCTGCTTCCCCTGGGTTCTGATTCCCCTGGCCCTGCTCCCTATTGCCCTGCTTCCCTGGGCCTCCTCCCCTGGGACCTGCTATCCCTGGTACTGCTCTCACTGGGCCCTTGTCCTCCTTGCCCTTTCCTCCCTGGCTAGGCTCCCCTGGGCCGTGCTCCTCTGGTAACTTCTTTCCCTGGCCCTATTCCCTGTAGGCACTGTTCCCGTTAGCCCTGCTCTCCTGGGCTCTGCACCCCCTAGTCCTCTTCTCCCTGGGCCCTGCTCTGCCCGGTCCTGCTCCTCTTGAGTGCTACTCCTCATGGTCCTGCTCCCTTGGGCCCTACTTCCCGCAGTCCTGCTCCCCTGGGCCCTGCACACCAGGCCCTGCTCCCCTGGGCCCAGCTCTTCTGGGCCTTGCTTCCCTTGGCCTTCTCCCCTGGGCTCTGCTCCCCCTGGCTCTGCCTCTCTAGGCCCTCCTATCCGGGGCCCTGCTCCCTCTGGTCCTGCTTTCCTGGACCTACCTCCCCCTTGGCCTTGCTCCCCTGGTCCTGTTTCCTGGGCTCTACTCCCTATGAAACTGGCCCCCCTGGCCATCCTCTCCTAGGCCCTGCTTCCCTGTTCCCTGCTACTCCAAACTCTGCTACTCCTGACTCTGCTCCCCCTGGCCCTACTCCCTATTGGCTCTGCTCCCCCTAGACCATGCACCTGAGCCATGCACCTCCAACCGCTGCTCCCCACGGGACCTGCACCCTGGGCCTGAACTCCGGGGCCCTGCACCCCCAGGTACTTGTCTCCCTTGGCCCTTCTACCCTTGTCCCTTTTCCTCCTGGCCCCACTCCCCATGGCCCTGCTCCCCTGGGACATGCTCTCCCTGATACTGTTCCCCATTGGCCCTACTCCGTCTGGCCCAACTCCCTGTGGGCTCTGAACCTCGTAGCCCTGCTCTCCTGGGCCCTGCTCCCCCTAGTCCTCTTCTACCTGGGCCCTGCTCCATCTCATCTTGCTCCCCCTTGACCTTGCTCTGCCTGTCCGTGCTCCCCTGGGCCCTACTCCCTCCAGTCCTGCTTCATTGTGTCCTAATCCCCCAGGTTCTGCTCCTCCTGGGCCTTGGTTTCCCTGCATCCAGCTCCTCCTGGGCCCAGCTCCCTTCGCCTTTTTCTCCTTGGCTCTGCTCCCCTTCGCTCTGCTCCCCTGGGTCCTGCTCCCCCTGGTCCTGCTCCCCAGGGCCCCACTCCCTGTCGCCCTACTCCCACTGACCCTGCTTCCCTGCGCCCTACTCCCCTGGGCCCTGCTCCTCCTGGGCCCTGCACTTCTGTGCCCTGCTCCCACTGGGCCCTTCTCCCCCTGGTACCTGATCCCCCTGATCAAGCTCCCCATGGGCCCTGCTCATCCTGGCCCTGCTCCCTTGGGCCCTGAACCCCCATGGGCTCCCCTTCCCCTGGCCCTGCTCCCCCTGGGCCCAGCTCCCATTATTCCTGCTCCCCCTGGTCCTTATTCACTGGGCCTTATTCCCACTGGCCATGCTCCCCTGCCATTGTTCCCCTGGGTATTACTCCCATGGGCCTTGCTCCCTCTGGTCCTGCTTTCCAGGGCCCTGCTCCCCCTGGCCCTTATCCCTATGGACCTTGCTCTTTCTGGAGCTAATCCCCTGGCTATACTCCCCCTGGCACTGCTCCCCTGGGCCCTGCTCCTCTGGCACATGCTCTCCCTGGCCCTTTCCCCCCTGGCCCTGCTCCCACTGTCCTGGTCTCCCTGGCCTGGCTCCCCTGGGCCCTGCTCCTCCTGGACCTGCTCCCCTGGACCCTGCTCCCACCTGGCTGTGCTCCCTGGGCCCTGCTCCTCTGGCACCTTTTCTCCCTGGCTGAGCTCCACTGGGCCCTGCTCCTCCTGGGCGCTGCTACCCTGCGCCCTGCTACCCATGGGCCCTTCTCTCCCTGAGCCCTGCTCTCTATGGTCTTGCTCCACATGGGCCATGCTACCCCGGACTTGGGTCACCCTGTTCCCTGCTTCTCTTGGGCCCCGCTCCCCCTGGCTCTGCTCCCCCTTTCTCTGCTTCCCCTGTGCTTGCTTCCTCGGGCCCTACACCCCTGGTACTGCTCTCCCTGGGCCCTTCTCCTCCTGGCCCTGCTCCCCTTGGCCCTTTTCTCCCTGGATCTGCTCCCCTGGGCCCTGCTACTCTGGCAGCTGCTCTTCCTGGCCCTTCTCCTCTTGGCCTTGCTCCCAGTGTCCTGCTCATCCTGGTCCTGCCCTCCTGGGCCCTGCTCCTCCTGGACCTGCTTCCTTGGGCCCTGCTCCCATCTGGCCATGCTCCCTAGGCTTTGATCCCCCCTGGTTATGCTCCCCATGGGCCCTGGTTTCCCTGTGCCCCACTTCCCCTGGGCCCTGCTTCCCCTGGGCCCTGCTGGCCCTGGTCCTGTTCACCATCTTCCCTGCTCCCCTGACTCTGCTCTCCTGGGCCCTGCTCCCTGTAGGCCTACTCTCCCTGGGCCCTGCTGCACCTGGTCCTAATCCTCCTGGACCCTGCTCCCCCAGTCCTGCTCCCCTGGCCCTTGCTCTCCCTGGGCCCTGCTGCCCCTTGGCCCTTCTCCCCCTGGCCCTGCTTACACTGGCTCCCCCTGTGTTCTCCTCCCCCTGGCCCTGCTCCCCTTGGCCCAACTCCCTGTGGGCTCTGCTCCCCCTAGCCCTGCTCTCCTGGGCCCTACTCCCCCTGGTCCTCCACTCCCTGGGCCCTTCTCCATCTGGTCCTACTCCCCCCAGGCCCTGCTCCCCCTGGCCCTGCTATACTGAGCCCTACTTCCCCCAGTCCTGGTCCCCTAGGCCCTGCTTCCCATGGTTCTACTCCTCCTGGGCCCTAGTCCCCCTGGGCCCCTATGCCCCCTGGCCCTGGTCCCTCTGGTCCTTATTCCCCAGGCCCCAATCCCTCTAGCCCTGCTCCCTGTGGCATTGTCCCCACTGGGCCTGCTCCCCTGGGTTTTGCTCCCCTTAACCCTGCTCCCTCTGGTCCTGCTTTCCTGGGCGCTTCAACCCGTGGCACTTCTCCCCATGGGCCCTGCTCCTCCTGGTCCTGATAATCATGGCCCTGCTCCCCATGGGCCCTGCTCCTCCTGCCCCTAATCCGTTGGCCCTGCTCCCCTGGGCCCTGCTCTTCCTGGCCCCTTTTTCCCCTGGCTCTGTTCCCCATGGCACTTTTTCCTGGCTTTGCTCCTCCTGGCTCTGATACCCCGGGTCCTGCTCCTCTGGGACCTGCTCTCCCTGGCCCTACTCCACTGGGCCCTACTCGTACTTTGTCCTTCTCCCCCTGTCCCTGCTCCTTTGTGCCCTGATCCCTCTGTGTCCTGCTTCCCTGGGACCCATCCCTCTGGCCCTGCTCCCCATGGCCCTGCTACCCTGGGCTTGCTCCTCCTGCCCTGCTCCCCTGGGCCCTGCTCCCCCCTGGCCCTGCTCCCTGAGCCGTGCTACCCCTGGTTCTGCTCCCACTGGGCCCTTGTTTCCCTGGGACCTACTCCCCCTGGTCCTGCTCCCCATGTTCTTGCTCCCATGGCCCTATTCCCTGTGGGCTCCGCTCTTCCTATTTCTGCTCTCCTGGGCCATGCTCCCCCTGGTCTCTACTCACTGGGCCTTGCTCCACCTGGTCCTGCTCCCCTCGGGCCCTGATCCCTCTTCCCCTGCTCCCCTGAGCCCTAGTCTCCCCAGTCTTGCTCCCCTGGGTCCTGCTTCCCCTGGTTCTGCTCCTCCTGAGCCCTGGTCCCCCTGGGCCCCACTCTCCATGGGCCCTGATTACCCTGTACCCTGTTTCAACTGGTCCTGCTTCCTTGGGCCTTGCTTTCCCTGGCCCTTCTCCTTCTCTCCTGGCCCTGCTCCCCCAGGTCCTGCTCCCTGGGGTCCTGCTCCCCCGAGTCCTGCTCCCCCAGGTCTTGCTCCCTCTCATCCTGCTCCCGCCGTTCTGCTCATTCTGCTCCCCAGGTCTGCTCCTCCTGTTTCTGCTCCACTTGGGCCCAATTACCCCTGGGTCTTGTTCCCCCCTGGTCCCGCTTCCCTGTGCCTCATTTTCCCTGGCCCTGATGCTCCTGGCCTTGTTCCCCCTGGCCCTGCTTTTCTGGGCCCTACTCCCCAGTCACTGCTCCCCATGGGTTCTGCTCCTCCTGGCCCTGAACCCCTGGCCCTGCTCCCCTGGGCCCTTCTCTCCTGGGCACTGCTTCCCCTGCCCTGCTCCCCTGGGTTCTGCCCACCTGGGCCCTGCTTCCTGGCGCCCTGCTCCTCCTGTCCTTGCTCGCCATGGGCCCTGCTTTTCCTGGCTATAATCCCCTGGCCCTTCTCCTCCTGTCCTTGCTCTCTAGGGCCCTGTTATCTTGGTACCTGCTTCCCCTTGCCCTGTTCCCCTAGGCCCTGCTCCCCCGGGCCCTGCTAACGTGGCCATGCTTCCCCTGGTCCTGATAAACATGGTCCTGCTTCCCATGTTCCTGCTCCCCTGGATCTAATCCCCTAGGGCCTGGTCCCCTTGCCCCTGCTCCCCCTGGGCCCTGCTCCCCATGGTCTTGCTCCACATAGGCTGTGCTACTCCAGGGCATGCTCCCCCTGTTCCCTGCTTCTTCTGGGCCCTGCTCTCACTGGCCCTGCTCCTCCTGCCCCTGTTCTCCTGGGCCCTGCTCCCCACTGAGCTCCACTCCTTCTGAGCCCTGCTCCCCCTCATCCTGATTCCCCAGGTCTCACTCCCTCTGGCCCGGCTCTCCCTGGCCATGTTCCCCCTGGCCGAGCAATTCTGGGTCCTGCTCTCCTGGTCCTTGTCCCTCCTGACCCTGCTCCAATGGGCCCTGCTCCTCCTGCATTCTTCTCCCCCTGGACCTGCTCCCCTGGACCCTGCTCCCCCTGTGTCCTGCTATCCCTGGGCCTTTTCCCCTTGGGCCCTGCTCCTCCTGGCGGTGCTTCACCCTGGGCTCTGCTCCCCCTTGGCCTTGCTCCCCCTTGGCCCTGCTCCCCTGATCCTCCTTCCCCAGAGCCCACTCCCCTGGCCCTGCTCCCCCTGGCTCTGTTTCCCTGGATCTGCTACCCTGGGCACTGCTCCCTCTGGTCCTGCTTCCCTTGGGCACTACTACTCGTGGCCTGGCTCCCCCCTGGGTTCTGCCCCACCCCCGGACCTGTTCCCCCTTGATCCTGCTCCACTGGTCCTGCTTCCCATGTGCCCTGCTTTCCCTGGACTCTGCTCCTCCTTGCCCTGCTCCCCTGGGACCTGTTCCCTGGGACGTGCTCCAACCTGTGCTCTGGTCATCCTGGGCGCTGCTCCCCCTTTGCCCTTCTCCCCCTGGCACTGTTCCCCATGTCTCTGGTCCTCCTTGCCCTGCTCCCTTAGGACCTGCTCTCCCTTAACCTGGTCCCCTGGGCCCTACTCCCATTGAGTCCTTCTCCCCCTGGCCCTCCTACCCTGGGTCCTGCTCCCCCTGTGTCCTGCTTCCCCTGGCCCTCCTCCCCCTGGGTCCTGCTCCCCATGGGTCCTGCTTCACCTGGCCCTCCTCCCCTGGGCCCTCCTCCCCTGGGTCCTGATCCCCCTGGGTCCTGCTCCCTCTGGCCCTGCTCCCTCCTGGGCTCCAATCCTTCTGAGCCCTGATTTCCCTCGTTTCCTGCTCTCCCTGGTTCTGCTTCCTCAGGCCCCACTCCCTCTGGCCCTGCTCCGCTTGGCCCTGTTCCCCCTGGCCCTGCTCCCCTGGGCCCTGCACCCCCTGGCTCTTCTTGTCCTGGGCCCTAGGTTCCCTGTACCCCGCTTTCCCTAGGCCCTGCTCCCCTGGGCCCTGCTCCCCCGGAACTGCTCCCCATGGGCCCTGATCCTCCTGGCCCTTCTCCACCTGGCCCTGCTCCCCTGGGCCCTACTCCCCCTGGGAACTGCTCCCCCTACACCCGCTCCCTGGGCCCTGCTCCTCCTGAACCCTCATCCCCCTACCCCAGCTAACCTGGCCCAGCTCCCTCTGAACCTAATCCCCTATGGGCTTTGAACCTAACTCCCTGCTCTCCTGGGCCCTGCTCCTCCTGGGCCCTAATCCCCTGTTCCCAGCTCTCCCCGGGCCCTTCTCCTTCTGAGCCCTGCTCCCCATGGTCTTGCTTCACATGGGCCGTGCTACCTAGGGCCCTGCTCCCCCTGTTCCCTGCTTCTCCTGGGCCCTGGTACCCCTGTTCCCTGCTTCTCCTGGGCCCTGCTCCCCCTGGTACTGCTCTCTCTGGCTCTGTTCCCCTTGTCCCTGCTTCCCCTGGATCATGCTCCCCCTGCTTCTGTTCCCCATGGGCCCTGCTCACCTGTACTGCTCTCCCTGCCCCTACTCCCTGTGAGCTGTGCTATCCCTAGCCATGATCTCCTGGGCTCTGCTACCCCTGGCATTCCTCTCCCTGGGCCCTGCTCCCACTCTTTTGCTTACCCTAGGACCATGCTGTCCCTGGCCCTGCTGTCCCTCGCACTGCTTCCCCTGGGCCTGCTCCCCCAGTACCTGCTCCTCCTGGTACTGCTCCCCCTGGTCTTGCTCCCCTTGGGCCCTGCTCTTCCTGGCCCTGCTCATATGTGCCCTGCTCCCATGTGCCTGCTCCCCCTGGGCTCTGTTCCCCTGGAGCACTGCAACTTCTTGGCCCTGCTCTCCCTGGTCCTGCTTCCTTGGGCCCAACTCCCACTGGCCCTGCACCCCTGGACCTGTTCCTCCTGAACCTGCTCCCCTGGGATCTGCTCCCTCTGATCCTGCTCCCCCGGACCCTGCTCCTCCTGGCCTTTCACCACTGGGCCCTGCTCACCCCTGGACCTGCTCTCTGGGCTTTGCTCCCCCTGATTTTGCTTCCCTGGACCCTGATTCCTCTGTACCCCGCTCCCCCTGGTCTCTCCTCCCCCTGGTCCTGCTCTCCATTTTCCCTCCTACCCTGATTTTGCTTCCCGTGCCCCAACTCCCTGTGGGATCTGCTCCCCCTAGCCATGCTCTCCTGGGGCTTTCTCCCTGAAGGCCTCTCTTCTATGGGGCCTACACCACGTGGTCCTGCTCCTCCTGGGCCCTGCTCCCACTGGCACTTCTCCCCTGAGCCCTGCTCCCCCCAGTCCTGGTTCCTGGGGTCATACGACTGTGGACCTGCTCTCCTTGGTCCTATTCCCCCTGGCCTGCTCCCCTGGGCCCTGATCCTCCCTGTCCCTGCTCACCTGGGCTGTGCTCCTCTGATACTGCTACCCCTGGGCCCTGCTCCTCCTAGGCCTGCTCCGCTAGGCCCTTCTACACCCTGGGCTCCGCTACCCTTGAGCCCTGCTCCCCTGTCCTTTCTCCCTCAGGCCCCACTCCCTGTGGACTCTGCTCCTACTAGCCCTGCTCTCCTGGGCCCTGCTACCCAGATCCTCCTGTCCTTTGGCCCTCGTCCCCCTGACCCTGTTACCCTGGGCCCTATTCCCTCCAGTCCTGTTCCCCTGGCCCCTTGTTTCCCTGGGCCCTGCTCCCCATGGGCCCAGCTCCCCCGGGCCCTATTCCCTGTACCCTGCTTCACCTGGGTTCTGCTTCCCCTGGCCCTGCTCCCTATTGCCCTGCTTCCCTAGGCCTCCTCCGCTGGGACCTGCTATCCCTGGTACTGCTCTCACTGGGCCCTTGTCCTCCTTGCCCTTTTCTCCCTGGCTATGTTCCCCTGGGCCCTGCTCCTCTGGTAACTTCTTTCCCTGGCCCTACTCCCTGTAGGCACTGTTCCCCTTAGCCCTGCTCTCCTGGGCTCTGCACCCTCTGGTCTCCTCTCCCTGGGCCCTGCTCTGCCCGCTCCTGCTCCTCCTGGGTGCTGCTCCTCATGGTCCTGCTCCCTTGGGCCCTACTTCCCGCAGTCCTGATCCCCTGGGCCCTGCAAACCAGGCCCCGCTTCCCTGGGCCCTGTTCTTCTGGGCCTTGCTTCCCTTGGCCTTCTCCCCTGAGCTCTGTTTCCCCTGGCTCTGCTCCTCTAGGCCCTCCTACCCTGGGGCCTCCTCCCTCTGGTCCTGCTTTCCTGGACCTACCTCACCCTTGGCCTTGCTCCCCTGGTCCTGTTTCCTGGGCTCTACTCCCTATGTAACTGGCCCCCCTGGCCATCCTCTCCTAGGCCCTGCTTCCCTGTGCCCTGCTACTCCAAACTCTCCTACCCCTGACTCTGCTCCCCCTGGCCCTACTCCCTATGGGCTCTGCTCCCCCTAGACCATGCACCTGAGCCATGCACCTCTAACTGCTGCTCCCCTTGGGACCTGCTCCCCTGAGCCTGAACTCTGGGGCCCTGCACCCCCAGATACTTCCCTCCCTTGGCCCTTCTACCCTTGGCCCTTTTCCTCCTGGCCCCACTCCCCATGGCCCTACTCCCCGGAGCCATGCTCTCCCTGATACTGTTCCCCATTGGCCCTAGTCCCTCGGGCCCTCCTCCCTGTGGGCTCTGCACTCCCTAGCCCTGCTCTCCTGGGCCCTGGTCCCCTTGGTCCTCCTCTTCCTGGACCCTGATCCACCTGGCCCTGGTTCTGTTCCCCTGGGCACTATTCACTCCAGTCCTGCTCCCAGGGCCCTGCTCCCCCTGTTGATGCTCCTCCTGGGCCTTGGTCAACCTGGAACCCGCTCCCACTTGGCCTGCTCCCCTGGGCCCTGCACCCCTTGTGTCCTGCTTCCCCTGGCCCTGCTCCCCATGGACCCTTTCGCCCTGGCCCTGCTCCCCGTGGGCCCTGTTCTTCTGGTCCCTGCTTTCCCTGGGCCTGCTCCCCTGGGCCATTATCCTCCTTGGCTCTGCTCGCCTGTGCTCTATTCCCCCTGGGACCTTCCCACTTGGGCCCTGCTCCCCCTTGTATTGCTCTCCTTGGGCTATGCTCCCCCGGATCCTTCTTCCCCTGTTCTCTGCTTCTCCTGGGCCCTGATCACCCTAGCCATGCTCCTCCTTGCCCTGTTCCCCCTGGCTCTGTATCCCCCTGTTCCCTGCTTCTCCTGGGTTCTGCTTCCCCTGGACCTGCTCCCTATTGCCCTGCTTCCCTGGGCCTCCTCCCGTGGGACCTGCTATCCCTGTTACTGCTCTCACTGCGCCCTTGCCCCCTTTCCCTTTTCTCCCTGGCTATGCTCCACTGGGTCACGCTCCTCTGGTAACTTCTTTCCATGGCCCTACTCCCTGTTGGCACTGTTCCTCTTACCCTGCTCTCCTGGGCTCTGCACCCCCTGGTCCTCCTCTCCCTGGAGCCTGCTCTGCCCAGTCCTGCTCCTCCTGGGTGCTGCTCCTCATGGTCCTTCTCCCTTGTGCCCTACTTCCCGCAGTCCCGCTCACCTGGGTCTAGCTCACCAGGCCCTGCTGCCCTGGGCCCTGCTCTTCCTGGCCTTGCTTCCCTTGGCCTTCTCCCCTGGGCTCTGCTCCCCCTGGCTCTGCTCCTCTAGGCCCTCTTACCGTGGGCCATGCTCCCTCTCGTCCTTCTTTCCGGTTCCTACCTCCCCCTTAGCCTTGCTCCCCCAGTCCTGTTTTCTGGGCTCTACTCCCTATAGAACTGGCCGCCCTTGCCCTCCATTCTTAGGCCCTGCTTCCCTGTGCCCTGCTCCTCCAAACTCTGCTCCCCCTGACTCTTCTCCCCCTGGCTTTACTCCCTATGGGCTCAGCTCCTTCTAGTACATGCACCTGAGCCATGCACCTCCTACTGTTGCTCCCCATGGCTCTGCTCCCCTGGGCCATGCTCTCTCTGATACTGGTCCCCATTGACCCTACTCCCTCTGGACCTACTCCCTGTGGGCTCTGTACTCCATTGCCCTGCTCTCCTGGGTAGTGCTCCCTTGGTCCTCCTCTTCCTGGACCCTGATCCACCCGAACCCTGTTTCTGCTCCCCTGGGCACTACTCCCTCCAGTCCTGCTCCCCAGGGCCCTGCTACCCCTGGTTATGCTCCTCCTACGCCTTGGTCAACCTGGAACCCGCTCCCACTTGGCCTGCTTCCCTGGGCCCTGCACCCCTTGTGTCCTGCTTCCCCTGGCCCTGCTCCCCATGGGCCCTTTGCCCTGGCCCTGCTCCCAGTGGGCCCTGCTCTTCTGGTCCTTTCTTTCCCTGGGCCTGCTCCCCTGGGCCATACTCCTCATTGGCTCTGCTCCCCGTGCCCTATTCCCCCTGGGACCTTCCCACTTGGGCCCTGCTCCCCCTGGTATTGCTCCCCATGGGCTCTGCTCCCCCGGACCCTTATTCCCCTGTTCTCTGCTTCTCCTGGGCCCTGATCTCCCTAGCCATGCTCCTCCTTGCCCTGTTCCCGCTGTCTCTGCACCTCTGGGCCGTACTCCCCTGAGCTGTGCTCCTCTGTGGCCCTGCTCCCCTGGGCCATGCTCCCTCTGGTCTTGCTCACTCAGGCTGTATTCCCCCTGACCCTGCTCCCCTGGGCCCAGCTCTATTAGGCCCTGCTTTCTCGGGTCCTTATTTCCTGGGTGACTGCTCCCCCTAGCATTGGGCCCTTCTCTCCCTGGCCCTAATGCCCTGTTTCTGCTCTCCTTGTGGCATGCTCCTCTTGGTCCTGATAACCATGGCCCTGCTC
Organism: Callospermophilus lateralis; assembly: GCF_048772815.1. Taxonomy (NCBI): domain Eukaryota; kingdom Metazoa; phylum Chordata; class Mammalia; order Rodentia; family Sciuridae; genus Callospermophilus; species Callospermophilus lateralis. Next base: position 485,827 of record NW_027517798.1, read on the forward strand.
CCCATGAGTCTTGTTTCTCCTGGACCTATCTCCGGGCCCTGCACCCCCGGCCCTGCTCCTTTGGGTCCTCCTCCTCCTCAGCCTGATTCCCCTGCTCTGCTTCCCTTGACCCTGCTCCTTCTGGGCCCTGCTCCCCCGAGCCCTGCTCCCCATGGATCCTGCTCCCCATGGTCTTGTCCCATATGGTCCGAAATACCCCGGACCCTATTCTCCCTGATTTCTCATTCTCCTGGGCCCTGCTCCTCCTGGCCCTGCTTTCCTGGGCCCTGCTCCCCACTGGGCTCACCTCTTCCTGAGTCTTGCTTCAGCTTAGCCCTGCTCTACCTGTTCCTGCTTCCCCGGGCCCCATTCCCTGTGGCCCTGCTCACCTGGCCTGCTTTCCTGTCCATACTTCCCCTGGCCCTGCTCCCCTGGGCCATGCTCTTCTGGACCCTGCTCCCCTGCACCATACTTTCCCTGGACCCTTCTCCCCTGGGCCCTGCTCCACCTGGTCTTGCTCCGTATGGGCCCTGCTCCCCTGGGCCCTTCTCCCCCTGTTCCCTGCTTCTCTTGGGCCTTGCTCCTCCTATTCCTGCTCCCTCTTGCCCTACCCTCCCGGGGTCCGCTCCTCCAGGACCTGCTCCCCCTGGTAATACTCCCTGGGCCCTTTTCGCCTGGGCCCTGCTCCCCTGGCCCTTCTCCTCCTGACTCTACTCCCTGTGGGCTCAGCACCCCTAGCCTTGCTCTCCTCATCCCTGGTCCTCTAATACTCCTCTCCCTGGACCCTGCCCCACCTGCTCCTCCTGGGCCCTGCCCACCCTGGCCCTGTCCCCTGGGCCCTACTCCCTCCAGTCCTGCTCCCCTGTTCCTGCTCCCCTGACTCTGTTCTCCAGGGCCCTGCTCTCTGGGCCTGCTCCTCCTGGCCCTGCTCCCCTGGGCCCTGCTCTCCTGGGCCCTGCCCACCCTGGGCCCTTTTCCTCCTGGCCCTGCTCTGCTTGGCCCTTGCTTTCCTTGGGCCCTGCTCCTAGTAACACTGCTCACTGGGTCCGCTCTCCCCTAGTACTGCTTTGGGGCCCTGCTCCCCCTGGGCCCTGTTTTCCCTGTGCCCTGCTCCCCAGTGGCCTCACCTCTTCCTGAGTCCTGCTCCACCTAGGCCCTACCTCCACTGGATCCTGCTCCCCCTGGTCCTGTTCCCCATAGGCCCTGCTCACCTGTACTGCTCTCCCTGCCCCTACTACCTGTGGCCGCTGCTACCCTAGCACTGATCTACTGGGCTCTGCTACCCCTGGCCCTCCTCTCCCTGGGCCCTGCTCCTCCCTGTCCTGCTTACCCTAGGACCCTGCTGTCCCTTGCACTACTTCCCCTGAGCCTGCTCCCCTGGTACCTGCTCCTCCTGGTACGGCTCCCCCTGGTCTTGCTCCCCTTGGGCCCTACTCCTCTTGGCCCTGCTCCCATGTGCCTTGCTCCCATGTGCCCTGCTCCCCCTGCCCTCTGTTCCCCGTGAGCACTGCAACTTCATAGCCCTGCTCTCCCTGGTCCTGCTTCCTTGGGCCCCGCTCCCACTGGCCCTGTTTCCCCTGGATCTGTTCCTCCTGATCTTGCTTCCCTGGGAACTGCTCCCTCTGGTCCTGCTCCCGTGGACCCTGCTTCTCCTGACCCTTTTCAACTGGGCCCTGCTCACCCCTGGACCTGCTCTCTGGGCCCTGCTCCCCCTGGTTTTTCTTCCCTGGACCATGGTTCCCCTGTGCCCCGCTACCCCTGGTTCCTCCTCCTTCTGGTCCGGCTCTCCATTGTCCCTGCTACCCTGGTTTTGCTTCCCGTGCCCCAAATCCCTGTGAAATCTGCTCCCCCTAGCCATGCTCTCCTGGGCCTTCCTCCCCGTAGGCCTCCTTTCTGTGGGGCCTGCTCCACCTGGTCCTTCTCCTTCTGGGCCCTGCTCCCACTGGGCCTTGTCCCCTGGGCCCTACTCCCCCCAGTCCTGGTTCCTTGGGCCGTACGACTCTGGACCTGCTCTTCTTGATCCTATTCCCGCTGGCCTGCTCCCCTGGGCCTTGATCCTCCCTGTCTATGCTCCCCTGGGCTGTGCTCCTCTGGTACTGCTACCCCTGGGCCCTGCTCCTTCTGGCCCTGCTCCGCTAGGCCCTTCTACCCCCTGGGCTCCGCTACCCTTGAGCCTGCTTCCCTGTCCCTGCTCCCTCAGGCGTTACTCTCTGTGGTCTCTGCTCCTACTAGCCCTGCTCTCCTGGCTCCTGCTCCCCAGATCCTCCTGTCCTTTGGTCCTGATCCCCCTGGCCCTGTTCTCCTGGGCCCTATTCCATCCAGTCCTGTTCCCCTGGCCCTTCTTCCCCTAAGCACTGCTCCCCATGGGCCCAGCTCCCCCGGGCCCTTATACCCCTGTTCCCTGCTTCTCCTGGGTTCTGCTTCCCCTGGCCCTGCTCCCTATTGCCCTGCTTCCCTGGGCCTCCTCCCCTGGGACCTGGTTTCCCTGGACCCTGCTCCTCCTGGGCCCTGCTCCCTTGCCCCTTTTCTCCCTGGCTCTGCTCCCCCTCGCTCTGCTTCCCCTGGGTCCTGCTCCCCCTGGTCCTGCTTCCCAGGGCCCCACTCCCTGTCGCCCTACTCCCACTGAACCTGTTTCCCTGCGCCCTACTCCCCTGGGCCCTGCTCCTCCTGAGCCCTGCACTTCTGTGCCCTGCTCCCACTGGGCCCTTCTATCCCTGGTACCTGATCCCCCTGATCTGGCTCCCCATGGGCCCTGCTCATCCTGGCCCTTGAACCCCTCTGGGCTCCCCTCCTCCTGGCCCTGCTCCCCCTGGGCCCTGCTACCGTTAGCCCTGCTCCCCCTGGTCCTCATTCACTGGGCCCCATTCCCTCTGGCCATGCTCCCCCTGCCACTGTTCCCCTGGGTATTACTCCCCTGGGCCTTGCTCCCTCTGGTCCTGCTTTCCAGGGACCTGCTCCCCCCTGGCCCCTTATCCCTATGGGGCCTTGCTCTTTCTGGCCCTTATCCCCTGGCTATACACCCCCTGGCACTACTCCCCTGGGCCATGCTCTCTTGGGCCGTGCTTCACCTGGTCCTACTCCTCTGGGCCCCTGCTCTCTTGGGCCCTCCTTCACCTGGTCATACTCCCCTGTGCCCTGTTACTCCTGTGCCCTACTTTTCTGTACCCTACTCCTCCTGGTCCTGTTTCCTTGCACCTCGCTCCCCCTGGCCCTGATCCCTGTGACCCTGCTCCCTCTGCTCCTGCTTTCATGGACCCTGCTCCCCCTGGCCTTGCTTTCCTGGGCCCTATTCCCCCTTTGCACCTCTTTCCCTGGGACCTACTTTCCCTGGCATTGCTCCCCATGGGCCCTGCTCCCCTGGCCCTAATCCCTTGGTCCTGCTGTCCTTCGTCCCTTCTCCACCTGGTCCTGCTACCCAAGGTGCTGCTACCAATGGGCCCTGCTCCCCTGGGAACCGGTCCCTTTGGTCATGCTTCCCTGGACCCTGCTCCTCTGGCCTTGCTCCCTATGGGCCCTGGTCTTCCTAGCCTTAATCCCCTGGCCATGCTCCCCTCGCCCTACACTTCAGGGCCCTGCTCTCCTGGACCCTGCTTTCCCCTGGCCCTGCTCCACTGGGCCTTGCTCTTACTGGGCCCTGCTCTTCTGCTGCCTGCTATCCTGGGCCTTCTCCCACTGAGCCCTGCTCCCCCTGTTCTTGCTCCCCATGGGCCCTGCTCCCCCAGGCTCTTCCCTGATTCTTCATGCTCTGCTCCTCCTGGCCCTGCTCCCCCTGATACTGCTCTTCCTTGACCCTTCTCCCCCTGGCCCTGGTCCCCCTGGCCCTTTTCTCCCTGGGTCTGCTCCCCTGGGCCCTGCTACTCTAGGACCTGCTCTCCCTGGCCCTACTCCTCTGTACCCTGCTCCACCTGTGTCTTGCTCCCCCTGACCCTGCTCCCATGAGCCCTGCACCCACTTTGTCCTGCTTCCCCTGGCCCTGCACCCCATGGGTCCTCTTACCCTGGCTCTGATCACCTGGGCCCTGTTCTCCTGGGCCTGGTTCCCCATGGCCTGCTCCCCTGGGCCATGCTCCTCCTTGGCCCTGCTCCTTTGCACCCTACTCCCCCTGGGAACTTCCCACTTGGGTTTTCTCCCCCTGGTCTTGCTCCCCATGGGCACTGACCTCCCAGGCCCTTCTTCCCCTGTTCTCTGCTTCTCCTGGGTCCAGTTCCCCCTGGCCCTGCTCCCCCTGGCCCTGTTCTTTCTGGCCCTGCTTCCCTGGACCCAACTCTCTGAGCTATGCTCCTTCCTGGCCCTGCTCCCTGGTCCTGCATTCCAGGGCCCTGCTTCCTCTGGCCCTGCTCTCCCTGGCCCTGTTCCCCCTGGTCCTGCTCCTCTGGGCACTGATCCCCCTGGGCCTGGCTCCCTCTGGTCCTGCTTTCCTGGGCCTTGCTTCCTATGAGCCTCGCTCTTCCTGGCCCTAATCCCCTGACCATGCTCCCCTGGCCCTGCTCCCATGGGCCCTGCTCTCCTGGACCCTGTTTCTCCCAGCCCTGCTCTACTGGGCCCTGCTCCACCTGGGCCCTGCTCTTCTGCTCCCTGCTCCCTCTTGGCCTCTCTCCCCGTGGGCCCTGCTGCCCCTGGTCTTGCTCCCCACAGGCCCTGTTCCCCTGGGCCCTTCCCCCACTTTTCCCTGCTTCTCCAGGGCCCTGTTCCCCCTGGCCCTGCTCCCGCTTACCCTGCTTCTCCTGGGCCTGCACCCATGGGCCCTCCTCCCCATGGTACTGCCTCTACCTGGGCCCTTCTCCCCCCTGTCTCTCCTCCACCTGGCATATTTCTCCCTGACTCTGCTCCCCCTGGACCTGCGCCCCCCGTCTCTGCTCCCCTGGGCCATTCTCCTGTGGGAACTGCTCTCCCTAGACCTGTTCCACTGGGCCCTGCCTCACCCGGGCCCTGCTTCTCTGGGCCCTGCACAAACTGTGCTCCCTCTGGTCCTGCTCCCCCTGGGCCCTGATCCTCCTGGTCCTGCTACCCTGGGCCCTGCTCCAACCTGAGCTACAATCTCCCTGAGTCCTGCTCCTCCTTGGCATTGCCCCCCCGGGTACTGCTTCCCTTCGGCTCTGATCCCTTTGAACCTGCTCTCCGTGATTCTGCTCCCCTGGGTCCTGCTCCTCCTGGCACTGCTCCTGCTCCCACAGGTACTGCTCTCCCTGAGCCCTTCTCCCCTTGGCGTTTTCCAAGGGGAGACTCCTTCTGGTGCTGCTCTCCTTGAACCTGCACCCCATGTGCCCTTCTCCCCTGGCCCTGCACCCCGGTGGGCTCTGCTTTCCCTAGGCCCTACTCGCCTGGGCCCTGCTCCCCTTGGTCCTCCTCTTCCTGGACCCTGATCCACCTGGCCCTGGTTCTGCTCCCCTGGGCCCTACTCCCTCCAGGTCCTGCTCCCCAGGGCCATGCTCCCCCTGGTTATGCTCCTCGTGGACCTTGGTCAACCTGGAACCCTCTCCCACTTGGCATGCTCCCCTGGGCCCTGCACCCTTGTGTCCTGCTTCCTCTGGCCCTGCTCCCATTGGGCCCTTTTGCCCTGGCCCTGCTCCCCATGGCCCTTTCACCCTGGCCCTGCTCCCCATGGTCCCTGCTCTTCTGGACCCTGCTTTCCCTGGGCCTGCTCCCCTTGTCCATACTCCTCCTTGGCTCTGCTCCCCTGTACCCTATTCCCTCTGGAACCTTCCCACTTGGGCCCTGCTCCCCCTGGTATTGCTCCCCATGGGCACTGCTCCCCCGGAATCTTCTTTCCCTGTTCTCTGCTTCTCCTGGGCCCTGATCCCCCTAGCCATGCTCCTCCTTGCCCTGTTCCCCCTGGCTCTGCACCTCTGGGCCCTACTCCCCTGAGCTGTGCTCCTCTGTGGCCCTGCTCCCCTGGGCCCTACTCCCTCCAGTCCCGCTCCCCTGTTCCTGCTCCCCTGACTCTGCTCCCCTGGGCCCTGCTCTCCTGGGCCATGCCCCCCCTGGGCCCTTTTCCTCCTGGCCCTGCTCTGCTGGGCCCTTCTCCCCCTTGGGCCCTGCTCATCGTGGCACTACTCAGTGGGTCCCGCTCTCCCCTGGTCCTGCTCTTGGGCCCTGCTCCCCCTGGATCATGCTCCCCGTGGTCCTGTTCCCCATGGACCCTGCTCACCTGTAGTTCTCTCCCTGCTCCTACTCCCTGTGGGCTCTGCTATCCCTAGCACTGATCTACTGTGCTCTGCTACCCCTGGCCCTCCTCTCCCTGGGCCCTAATCCCCCCTGTCCTGCTTATCCTAGGACCCTGCTGTCCCTGGCCCTGCTGTCCCTCGCACTGCTTCCCCGGGGCCTGCTCCTCCGGTACCTGCTCCTCCTGGTACTGCTCTCCCTGGTCTTGCTCCCCTTGAGCCCTGCTCCTCCTGGTCCTACTCACATGTGCCCTGCTCACCCAGGGCTCTGTTCCCCCTGAGCACTGAAACTTCTTGGCCCTGCTCTCCTTGGTCCTGCTTCCTTGGGCTCCGCTCCCACTGGCCCTGCTCCCCTTGGACCTGTTCCTCCTGATCCTGCTCCGCTGGAAACTGCTCCCTCTGGTCCTGCTCCCCCAGACCCTGCTCCTCCTGGCCCTACTCCACTGGGCCCTGCTCACCCCTGGACCTGCTCTCTGGTCCCTGCTCCCCCTGATTTTGCTTCCAGGACCCAGGTTCCCCTATGCCCCGCTCCCCGTGGTCCCTCTTCCCCCTGGTCTTGCTCTCCATTGTCCCTGCTACCCTGGTTTTGCTTCCCGTGCCCCAACTCCCTGTGGGATCTGCTCCCCCTAGCCATGCTCTCCTGGGCATTTTTCCCCGTAGGACTCCTTTCTATGGGGCCTGCTCCACGTGGTCCTGCTCCTCTGGGGCCCTGCTCCCACTGGCCCTTCTCCCCTGGGCCCTGCTCCCCCCAGTCCTGGTTCCTTGGGCCCTACGACCCTGGACCTGCTCTCCTTGGTCCTATTCCCCATGGCGTGCTCCTCTGGGCCCTGATCCACCCTGTCCCTGCTCCCTTGGGCTGTGCTCCTCTAATACTGCTACCCCTGGGCCCTGCTCCTCCTGGCCCTGCTCTGCTAGGCCCTTCTACCCCCTGGGCTCCGCTACCCTTCAGACCTGCTCCCCTTGTCCCTGCTCCCACAGGCCCCACTCCCTGTGGACTCTGCTCCTACTAGCCCTGCTCTCCTGGGCCCTGCTCCCCAGATCCTCTTGTCCTTTGGCCCTCTTCCCCCTGGCCCTGTTTCCCTGGGTCCTATTCCCTCCAGTCCTGTTGCCCTGGGCCCTTCTTCCCCTGGGCCCTGCTCCCCATGGGCCCAGCTCCCCCGGGCCCTTATCCCCTGTTCCCTGCTTCTCCTGGTTTCTGCTTCCCCCTTGCCCTGCTTTCTATTGCCCTGCTTCCCTGGGCCTCCTCCCCTGGGACCTGCTATAGCTGGTACTGCTCTCACTGGGCCTTGTTTCCCTTGCCTTTTTCTGCCTGGCTATGTTCCCCTGGGCCCTGCTCCTCTGGTAACTTCTTTCCCTGGCCCTACTCCCTGTAGACAGTGTTCCCCTTAGCCCTGCTCTACTGAACTCTGTACCCACTGGTTTTCCTGTCCCTGGGCCCTGCTCTGCCCGGTCCTGCTCCTCCTGGGTGCTGTTCCTCATGGTCCTGTTCCCTTGGGCCCTACTTCCCGCAGTCCTGCTCCCCTGGGCCCTGCACACCAGGCCCTGCTCCCATGAGCCCTGCTCTTCTGGGCCTTGCTTCCGGTGGCCTTCTCCCCTGGGCTCTGCTCCCCCTGACTCTGCTCCTCTAGATCCTCCTACCCTGGGCCCTGCTCCCTCTGGTCCTGCTTTCCTGGACCTACCTCCCCCTTGGCCTTGCTCACCTGGTCCTGTTACCTGGACTCTACTCCCTATGGAACTGGCCCCCCTGGCCCTCCTCTCTAGGCCCTGCTTCCCTGTGCCCTGCTACTCCAAACTCTGCTACCCCTGACTCTGCTCCCCCGGCACTACTCCCTATGGGCTCTACTCCCCCTAGACCATTCACCTGAGCCATGCACCTCCAACCGCTGCTCCCCATGGGACCTGTTCCCTGGGCCTGAACTCCAGGGCCCTGCACCCCCAGGTACTTCTCTCCCTGGGCCCTTCTACCCTTGGCCCTTTTCCTTCTGGCCCCACTCCCCATGGCCCTGCTCCCCTGGGCCATGCTCTCCCTGATACTGTTCCCCATTGGCCCTACTGCCTCTGGCCCTACTCCCTGTGGGGTCTGCCCTCCCTACCCCTGCTCTCCTGGGCCCTGCTCCCCTTGGTCCTCCTCTTCCTGGACCCTGATCCACCTGGCCCTGGTTCTGCTCCCGTGATCCCTACTCCCTCCATTCCTGCTACTCTGGGCCCTGCACACCTTTTGTCCTACTTCCCCTGGACCTGCTCCCCTGAGCACTTTCCCCCTGGCCCTGCTCCCCATAGGCCCTGTTCTTCTGGTCCCTGCTTCTCTTGGGCCTTGCTCCCCATATCCCAGCTCCCCCTTGCCCTTCTTCTCCGGGGCCCGCTCCTCCAGGACCTGTTCCCCTGGTAATGCTCTCCCTGGGCCCTTTTCCGCCTGGGCCCTGGTCGCCTGGCCCTTCTCCTCTTGGCTCTACTCCCTGTGGTTTCTGCACCCCTAGCCTTGCTCTTGTCATCCCTGGTCCTCTAATACTCCTCTCCCTGGACCCTGCCCCACCTACTCCTCCTGGGCCCTGCCCACCCTGGCCCTGTCCCCTGGGCTCTACTCCCTCCAGTCCTGCTCCACTGTTCCTGCTCCCCTGACTCTGTTCCCCAGAGTCCTTCTCTCTAAGCCTGCTCCCCCTGGCCCTGCTCCCCTGGGCCTGCTCCCCTGGTACCTGCTCTTCCTGGTATTGCTCCCCCTGCTCCTGCTCCCCTTGGGACCTGTTCATCCTGGCTTTGCTCCCATGTGCCCTGCTCCCCCTGGGCTCTGTTCCCCCAGAGCACTGCAACTTTGTGGCCCTGCTCTCACTGGTTTGGCTTTTTGGGCCCCGCTCCCACTGGCCCTGCTCCCCCTGGACCTGTTCCTCCTGATCCTGCTCCCCTGGAACCTGTTCCCTCTGCTCTTGCTCCCCTGGACCCTGCTCCTCCTGGCCCTTCTCCACTGGGCCCTGCTCACCCCTGGACTTGCTCTCCTGGGCCCTGCCCCCCCTGGGCCCTTTTCTTCCTGGCCCTGCTCTGCTGGGCCCTTCTCCCCCTTGGGCCCTGCTCCTTGTGGTACTGCTCACTGGGTCCCGCTCTCCCCTGGACCTGATCTTGGGCTCTGCTCCCCCTGGGCCCTTTTTTCCCTGTGCCCTGCTGCCCCTAGGCCCTGCTCCCCCTGGTCCTGTTCCCCATGGGCCCTGCTCACCTGTACTGCTCTCCCTGCCCCTACTCCCTGTGGTCTCTGCTATCCCTAGCACTGATCTACTGGGCTCTGCTATTCCTGGCTCTCATCTCCCTGGGCCCTGCTCCCCTCTGTCCTTCTTACCCTAGGACCCTGCTGTCCCTGGCCCTGCTGTCCCTCACACTGGTTACCTGCTCCCCGGTACCTGCTCCTCCTGGTACTGCTCCTCCTGGCCCTGCTCCCATGTGCCCTGCTCCCCCTGGGCTCTGTTCCCTCTGAGCACGGCAACTTCTTGGCCCTGCTCTCCCTGTTCCTGCTTCCTTGGTCCCGCTCCCACTGGCCCTGCTCCCCCTGGACCTGTTCCTCCTGATCCTGCTCCCCTGGGACCTGCTCCCTCTCATCCTGTTCCCCCAGACCCAGCTCCTCCTGGCCCTTCTCCACTGGGCCCTGATCACCTCTGGACCTGCTCTGTGATCCATGTTCCCCCTGATATTGCTTTGCTGGACCCTGATTCCCCTGTCCCCGCTCCCCCTGGTCCCTCCTCCCCCTGGTCCTGCTCTCCATTGTCCCTAATACCCTGGTTTTGCTTCCCGTGCCCCAACTCCATGTGGGATCTGCTACCCCTTGCCATGCTCTCCCGGGCCTTTCTCCCCGTAGGCCTACTTTCTATGGGGCCTGCTCCACGTGGTCCTGATCCTCCTGGGCCCTGCTCCCACTGGCCCTTCTCCCCTGGGCCCTGCTCCCCCAGTCCTGGTTCCTTGGGCCCTACGACCCTGGACCTGCTCTCCTTGTCCTATTCCCCCTGGCCTGCTCCCCTGGGCCCTGACCCTCCCTGTCCCTGCTCCCCTGGGCTGTGCTCCTCTGGTACTGCTACCCCTGGGCCCTGCTCCTCCTAGCCCTGCTCCCTCAGGCGCCATTCCCTGTGGGCTCTACTCCTACTAGCCCTGCTCTCCTGGGCCCTGCTCCCCAGATCCTCATGTCCTTTGGCCCTCTTCCCCATGGCCCTGTTCCCCTGGGCACTGTTCCCTCCAGTCCTGTTCCCCTGGGCCCTTCTTCCCCTGGGCCCTGCTCCCCATGGGCCGAGCTCCCCTGGGCCCTTATCATCCTGTTCCCTGCTTCTCCTGGGTTCTCCTTCCCCTGGCCCTGCTCCCTATTGCTCTGCTTCCCTGGGCCTCCTCCCCTGGGACCTGCTATCCCTGGTACTGCTCTCACTGGTTCCTTGTCCCCCTTGACCTTTTCACCCTGGCTATGCTCCTCTGGGCCCTGCTCCTCTGATAACTTCTTTCCCTGGCCCTACTCCCTGTAGGCACTGTTCCCCTTAGTCCTGCTCTCCTGGGCTCTGCACCCCCTGGTCCTCCTCACCCTGGGCCCTGCTCTGCCCGGTCCTGCTCCTCCTGGGTGTTGTTCCTCATGGTCCTGCTCCCTTGAGCCCTACTTCCCTCAGTCCTGCAACCCTTTGCCCTGCACACCAGGCCTTGCTCCCCTGGGGCATGCTCTTCTGGGCCTTGCTTCCCTTGGCCTTCTTCCCTGGGCTCTGCTCTCCCTGGCTCTGCTTCTCTAGGCCCTCCTATCCGGGGCCCTGCTCCCTCAGGTCCTGCTTTCCTGGACCTACCTCCCCCTTAGCCTTGCTCCCCGGTCCTGTTTCCTGGGCTCTACTCCCTATAGAACTGGCCCCCATGGCCCTCCTCTCCTAGGCCCTGCTTCACTGTGCCCTGCTACTCCAAACTCTGCTACCCCTGATTCTGCTCCCCCTGGCCCTACTCCCTATGGGCTCTGCTCCCACTAGACCATGCACCTGAGCCATGGACCTGCCACCGCTGCTCCCCAAGGTACCAGCTCCCATGGGCCTGAACTCCGGGGCCCTGCACCCCCAGGTACTTCTCGCCTTGGGCCCATCTGCCCTTGGCCATTTTCCTCCTGGCCCCACTCCCCATGGTCCTGCTCCCCCAGGCCATGCTCTCCCTGATACTCATCCCCATTGGCCCTACTCCCTCTGGCCCTACTCTCTGTGGGCTCTGCACTCCCTAGCCCTGCTCTCCTGGGCCCTGTTCCCCTTGGTCCTCCTCTTCCTAGACCCTGATCCACCTGGCCCTGGTTCTGCTCCCCTGGGCTCTACTCCCTCCAATCCTGCTCCCCAGGGCCATGCTCCCCCTGTTTATGCTCCTCCTGGGCCTTGGTCAACCTCGAACCAGCTCCCACTTGGCCTGCTCCCCTGGGCCCTGCACCCCTTGTGTCCTGCTTCCCCTTGCCCTGCTCCCCATGGTCCCTTTCGCCCTGGCCCTGCTCCCCATGCGCCCTGTTCTTCAGGTCCCTGCTTTTTCTGGGCCTGCTCCCCTGGGCCATACTCCTCCATGGCTCTGCTCCCCTGTGCCCTATTCCCGCTGGGACCTTCCACCTTGGGCCCTGCTCCTCCTGGTATTGCTCCCCATGGGCTCGCCTCCCCCGGACCCTTCTTTCCCTGTTCTCTGCTTCTCCTGGGCCCTGATCCCCCTAGCCATGCTCCTCCTTGTCCTGTTCCCCCTGGCTCTGCACCTCTGGGCCCTACTCCCCTGAGCTGTGCTCCTCTGTGGCACTGCTTCTCTGGGCCATGCTCCCTCTGGTCCTGCTCACTCAGGCTGTACTCCACCTGTCCCTGATCCACTGGGCCCAGCTCTATTTGGCCCTGCTCCCTCTGGTCCTGATATCCTGGGTGACTGCTCCCCCTTTCATTCGGCCCTTCTCCCCCTGGCCCTAATCCCCTGGTTCTGTTTTCCTTGTGGCCTGCTCCACTTGGTCCTGATAACCAAGGCCATGCTCCCCATGGGGCTTGCTCCTCCTAAACCTAACTCCTGGCCCTGCACCCCCTGGTCCTTCTCCCCTGGGCCCTGCTCCTCCTCAGCCTTGCTTCCCCTGGCCCTGCTTCCCTTGACCCTGCTCCTTCTGGGCCCTGCTCCCCCTGGGTCCTGCTCTCTTGGGGCTCTGCTCCCCATGGTCTTGCCCCACATGGTCCGTAATACCCCGGACCCTATTCTCCCTGATTTCTGATTCTCCTGGGACCTGCTCCTCCTGGCCCTGCTCACCTGGACCTGCTTTCCTGGGCCCTACTTCCCCGGCCCATCTCCCCTGGGCCATGCTCCTCTGGACCCTGCTCCCTTGCACCCTACTTCCCCTGGACCCTTTCCCCCTGGGCCCTGCTTCACCTGGTATTGCTCCGCATGGGAACTTCTCCCTCTGTTCCCTGCTTCTCTTGGGCCGTGCTCCCCCTATCCCAGCTCCCCCTTGCCCTAATTCCCTGGGGCCCGCTCCTCCAGGACCTGCTCCCCGTGGTAATGCTCTCGCTGGGCCTTTTTCCGCCTGGGCCCTGCTCGCCTGGCCCTTCTCCTCCTGGCTCTACTCCCTGTGGGCTCCGCACCCCTAGTCTTGCTCTAATCATCCCTGGTCCTCTAATACTCCTCTCCCTGGACCCTGCCCCACCTGCTCCTCCTGGACCCTACCCACCCTGGCCCTGTCCCCTGGGCCCTACTCCCTCCAGTCCTGCTCCCCTGTTCCTGCTCCCCTGACTCCTTTCCCCAGGGCCCTGCTCTCTGGGCCTGCTCCCCCTGGCCTTGCTCTGCTGGGAACTTCTCCCCGTTGGGGCCTGCTCCTCGTGGCACTGCTGACTGGGTCCCGCTCTCCCCTGGTCCTGCTCTTGGGCCCTGCTCCCCCTGGGCCCTGTTTTCCCTGTGCCGTGGTCCCCTAGGCCCTGCTCCACCTGGATCCTGCTCCCCCTGATCCTGTTCCCCATGGGCCCTGCTCACCTGTACTGCTGTCCCTCCCCTACTTTCTGTGTCCTCTGCTATTCCTAGGACTGATCTACTGGGCTCTGCTATCCTTGGCACTCCTCTCCCTGGGCCCTAATCCCCGCTGTCCTGCTTACCCTAGGACTTTGCTGTTCCTGGCCCTGCTGTCACTCACACTGCTTCCCCTGGGCGTGCTCTCCTGGTACCTGCACCTCCTGGTACTGTCCCCCCAACTTGATCCCCTTGGGCCCTGCTCCTTTTGGCCCTGCTCCCATGTGCCCTGCTCCCCCTGGGCTGTTGCCCCTGAGGACTGACACTTCTTGTCCCTGCTCTCCCTGGTCCTGCTTTTTTGGGCAATGCTCCCACTGGCCCTGCTCCCCATGGACCTGTTCCTCCTGATCCTGCTCCGCTGGGACCTGCTCCCTCTGGTCCTGCTCCCCAGGACCCTGCTTCTCCTGGCCCTTCTCCACTGGGCCCTGCTCACCCCTGGACCTGCTCTCTGGGAACTACTCCCCCTGATTTTGCTTCCCTGGGCCCTGTTTCCCCTGTGCCCCGCTCCCCCTGGTCCCTCCTCCCCCGGTCCTGCTCTCCATTTCCCTGCTACCCTTGGTTTGCTTCCCATGCCCCAACTCCCTGTGGGATCTGCTCCCCCTAGACATGCTCTCCGGAGCCTTTCTCCCCATAGGCCTCCTTTCTATGGGGCCTGCTCCACGTGGTCCTGCTCCTCCTTGGCCTTGCTCCCACTGGCCCTTCTCCTCTTGGCTCTGCTTTCCCCAGTCCTGGTTCCTTGGTCCCTACGACCCTGGACCTGCTCTCCTTGGTCCTAATCCCCCTGGCCTGCTGCCCTGGACCCTGATCCTCCCTGTCCCCGCTCCCCTGGGCTGTGCTCCTCTTCTACTTCTACTCCTTGGCCATGCTCCTCCTGGCCCTGCTCCGCTAGGCCCTTCTAAGCCCTGGGCTCCGCTACCCTTGAGCCCTGCTCCCCTGGCCTAATCCCTCACGCCCCACTACCTGTGGGCTCTGCTCCTAATAGCCCTCTCTCCTGGGCCCTTCTCCCCAGATCCTCCTGTCCTTTGACCCTGTTCCCCTGGGCCCTATGCTCTCCATTCCTATTCCACATGGCCGTTCTTCCCCTGGGCCCTGCTCCCCATGGGCCCAGGTTCCCCGGGCCCTTATCCCCTTGTTCCCTGATTCTCCTGGGTTCTGCTTACCCTGGCCCTGCTCCCTGTTGCCCTGCTTCCCTGGGCCTCCTCCCCTGGGACCTGCTATCCCTGGTACTGCTCTCACTGGGCCCTTGTCCCCCTTGCCCTTTTCTCCCTGGCTATGCTCCCATGGGCCCTACTCCTCTGGTAACTTCTTTCCCTGGCCCTACTCCCTGTAGGCACTGTTCCCCTTAGCCCTACTCTCCTTGGCTCTGCACCCCCTGGTCCTCCTCTCCCGGGCAGGGCAATAGGGAACAGGGTCAGGGGAAGCTGAACCCAGGAGAAGCAGGGAACAGGGGGTTTAGGGCCGGGGGGAGCTGGGCCCATGGGTAGCAAGGCCCAGGGGAAGAAGGGCCCAGGGGAACAGGACTGGAAGGAATAGGGCCCACGGGAACAGGGCCAGGGAGAACAGGGCCAAAGGACAGGAGGATCTGGGGAGCAGGACCCAGGAGAGCAGGGCTAGTATGAGCAGACCCCACAGGGAGTATGGACTGAGGGAGCAGGGACAGGGAAGCAGGGCTCAAGGGAAGCAGAGCCCAGGGGGTAGAAGGGCCTAGCGGAGCAGGGCCAGGAGGAGCAGGGCCCAGGGGTAGCAGTACCAGATGAGCACAGACCAGGGGAGCAGGGACAGGGAGGATCAGGGCCCAGGGAAGCACGCCAGGGGGAATAGGACCAAGGAGGGCAGGTCCATGGTCGTAGGACCCAAGGAAACAGGACTGGGGGAGCAGGGACCAGGGGAGAAAGGCCAGTGAAATCAGAGCCCGGGAGGAGCAGGACCACGTGGAGCAGGCCCCATAGAAAGAGGCCTATGGGGAGAAAGGCCCAGGAGAGCATGCCTGGGGGAGCAGATCCCACAGGGAGTAGGGGCACGGAAAGCAAAACCAGGGTAGCAGGTACAATGGAGAGCAGGACCAGGGGGAGGAGGGACCAGGGGGAGCGGGGCACAGGGGAAACAGGGTCCAGGAAAGAAAAATCAGGGGGAGGAGGGCCCAGAGAGCAGGTCCAGGCGTGAGCAGGGCCAGTCGAGAAGGGCCAGGAGGAGCAGGGTCCGGGGGAGCAGGACCAGAGGGATCAGGTCTCAGGGGAGCAGGATCAGGAGGAACAGGTCCAGGGGGAGCAGGGCCAGTGGGAGCGGGGCCCAAGGAATTAGGACCAGGGAGAGCAAGGCCAGGAAGTTGCAGTGCTCAGGGGGAACAGAGCCCAGGGGGACCAGAGCACATGGGAGGTGGGCCAGGAGGAGCAGGTCACAGGGGGAGCAGTACTAGGAGGTGCAGGTACCGAGGAAGCTAACTCCGGGGATGCAGTGCGAGGGACAACAGGGCCAGGGACAGCAGGGTCCTAGGGTAAGCAGGACAGGGGGGAGCAGGGCTTAGGGAGATGAGGGCCAGTTGTAGCAGAGCCCAGTAGATCAGTGCTAGGGATAGCAGAGCCCACAGGGAGTAGCGGCAGGGAGAGCAGTACAGGTGAGCAGGGCCCATGGGGAACAGGACCAGGGGGAGCAGGATCCAGGCCAAGCAGGGCCTAGGGGGAGCAGGGCACAGGGAAAACAGGGCCCAGGGGGAGCAGAGCCCAATAGCAGGACCAGGGGAGAGCGGGACCCAGTGAGCAGTGTCACGAGGAGCAGGGCCCAAGGGGGAGAAGGGCCCAGAAGAGCAGGGCCAGGACGAAAAGGGCCCAGGGGGGGCAGGGCCCAGGAGAGCAGGGCCTAGGGGAGCAGGGCCAGGGGGAGCAGGGCCCAGGAGGAGCAGGTGGGGCAAGGTCCAGGGAGAGGAATATTAGAGTAACAGGGATGAGGAGAGCAAGGCTAGGGGTGCAGAGCCAACAGGGAGTAGAGCCAGGAGGAGAAGGGCCAGGGGAGCAGGGCCCAGGCGGAAATGGGCCCAAAAAGAGCATTACCAGGGGGAGCAGGTCCTGGAGGGGCGGGCCACGGGGAAGTAGGGCAAGGGGGAGCTGGGATTGGGGGAGCAAGGCCCAAGAGAAGTAGGGAACAGGGGTAGAGGGCCCAGGGGAGCAGGGCCCATGCGGAGCAAGACCAAGTGGAGTACGGCCCAGGGGGGAAGTGTCCAGGGGAAGTAGGGTGCAGAGGAGCATGGCCCAGGGGAGCAGGGCCAGGGGAAGTATGGCCCAGGAAAGCAGGGTCAGGTGAGCAGGGCCACAGGGAATGGGGCTCCGGGAAGCAGGAACAGGGCGAGCAGGGCTAAGCGGGAGCAGGACTCAGGAAGAGGTCTACCCAGTGGGGAGCAGGGCTCAGGAAAGCAGGGCAAGGAGGAGCAGGGCCCAGGAGAATCAGAAATCATGGAGAATAGGGTCCGGGGTATTACGGACCATGTGGGGCAAGACCTTGGGGAGCAGATCCCAAGGAGAGCAGGACCCAGGTGGAGCAGGGCTCGGGGGAGCAGGGCCCAGAAGGAGCAGAGCCCAAGGAGAGCAGGACCCAGTAGGATCAGGGCTCGGGGGAGCAGGGCCCAAAGGAGCAGGTTCAAGGTAAGCAGGGCCAGGGGAAGCAGGGCTGAGGAGGAGCAGGGCCCAGGTGAGCAGAGCCAGGGGGTGCAAGGCCAGGGGTTAGGTCCAGGTGGAGCAAGCCCTATGGGGAGCATGGCCATGGTTATCAGGACCAAGTGGAGCAGGCTACAATGAGAGCAGAACCAGGGGATTAGGGCCAGGGGGAGAAGGGCCCAATGCAAGGGGGAGCAGTCACCCAGGAAATCAGGACCAGAGGGAGCAGGGCCAAATAGAGCTGGGTCCAGGGGAACAGGTACAGGGGGAGTACAGCCTGAGTGAGCAGGACCAGAGGGAGCATGGCACAGCGGAGCAGGGCCACAGAGGAGCACATCTCAGGGGAGTAGGGCCCAGAGGTGCAGAGCCAGGGGGAACAGGGCAAGGAGGAGCATGGCTAGGGGGATCAGGGCCCAGGAGAAGCAGAGAACAGGGGAAGAAGGGTCCTGGGGAGCAGAGCCCGTGGGGAGCAATACCAGGGGGACCAGGGCCCAAGTGGGAAGGTCCCAGGGGTAATAGGGAACAGGGGAGCAGAGCCAAGGAGGATTATGGTCCAGGGGAGAAGGCCCAAGACAAGATGGGACCAGAAGAACAGGGCCCATGGGGAGCAGGGCCAGGGCGAAAGGGACCATGGGGAGCAGGGCCAGGGGAAGCAGGACACAAGGGGTGCAGGGCCCAGGGGAGCAGGCCAAGTCGGAGCGGGTTCCAGGTTGACCAAGGCCCAGGAGGAGCATAACAAGGGGGAGCAGGGCCCTGGGGAGCAGGACTGGAGGGAGTACGGCCCAGGGGAGCAGAACCAGGGCCAGGTGGATCAGGGTCCAGGAAGAGGAGACCAAAGGGAGCAAGGCCGAGGAGAGCAGTCTAGGGAGTGCAGAGCCGACAGGAAGGAGGGCCAGAGGCAGTAGGGCCAATGGGGAACAGTATCAGTCAAGCATGTCCCGGGGGAGCAGGGTCATGGGGAGTGGGGCCAGGAGGAAAAGTGCCAAGGGTAGAAGGGCCCAGGGAGAGAAGTACCTGGGGGTGCACGGCCCCGGAGTTCAGGCCCACGGGAGCAGGTCCCATTTGGAGCAGTGGTTGGAGGTGCATGGCTCAGGTGCATGGTCTAGGGGGAGTAGAGCCCATTGGTAGTAGGGCCAGGGGGAGCAGAGTCAGGGTTAGCAGAGTTTGGAGTAGCAGGGCACAGGGAAGCAAGGCCTAGGAGAGGAGGGTCAGGGGGGCCAGTTCCATAGGGAGTAGAGCCCAGGAAACAGGACAAGGGGAGCAAGGCCATGGGGGAGGTAGGTCCAGGAATGCAGGAGCAGAGGGAGCAGGGCCCAGGGTAGGAGGGCCTAGAGCAGCAGAGCCAGGGGGAGCAGAGCCCAGGGGAGAAGGCCATAGGAAAAAGGCCCAGAAGAGCAGGGCCCAGGGGAGCAGGGCCTGGTGTGCAGGGCCCAGGGGAGCAGGACTGCGGGAAGTGGGGCCCAAGGGTGCAAGACCAAGAGGAGCAGCACCCAGGAGGAGCAGGACCGGGCAGAGCAGGGCCCATGGAGAGGAGGACCAGGGGGTGCAGAGCCCAGGAGAGCAGGGCTAAGGGGAACAGTGCCTACAGGGAGTAGGGCCAGGGAAAGAAATTACCAGAGGAGCAGGGCCCAGGGGAGCATAGCCAGGGAGAAAAGGGCAAGGGGGACAAGGGCCCAGTGAGAGCAGTACCAGGGATAGCAGGTCCCAGGGGAGGAGGCCCAGGGAAGCAGGGCAATAGGGAGCAGGACTAGGGGAAGCAGAGCCCAGGAGAAGCAGGGAACAGGGGGATAAGGGCGCGGGGGAGCTGGGCCCGTTGGGAGCAGGGCCCAGGGGAAGAATGGCCAAGGGGAATAGGACTGGAGGGAATAGGGCCCAGGGGAACAGGGCCATGGGGAAGAGGGCCAAAGGACAGGAGGATCTGGGGAGCAGGGCCCAGGAGAGCAGGGCTAGTAGGAGCAGAGCCCACAGGGAGTGGGGCCTGAGGGAGCAGGGACAGTAGAGCAGGGCTCAAGGGTAGCGGAGCCCAGGGGGTAGAAGGGCCTAGCGTAACAGGTCCAGGAGGAGCATGGCCTAGGGGTAACAGTACCAGAGGAGCACAGACCAGGGGAGCAGGGACAGGGAGGATCAGGGACCAGGGGAGCAGGCCAGGGGGGTTAGGCCCAAGGTGAGCAGGTCCAGGGTCGTAGGGCCCAAGGAACCAAAACTGGGGGGAGCAGGGCCCAGGGGAGAAGGGCCATTGGGAGCAGGGCCTGGGAGGAGCATGACCACGTGGAGCAGGCCCCATAGAAAGGAGGCCTACGGGGAGAAAGGCCCAGGAGAGCATGGCTAGGGGGAGCAGATCCCACAGGGAGTTGGGGCACGGGAAGCAAAACCAAGGTAGCAGGGACAATGGAGAGCAGGACCAGGGGAAGGAGGGAACAGGGGTAGCGGGACACAGGGGAAACAGGGTCCAGGGAAGCAAAATCAGGGGGAGCAGGGCCCAGAGATTGGGTCCCGGGGTGAGTAGGGCTCAGTGGAGAAGAGCCAGGAGGAGCATGGTCCGGGGGAGCAGGACCAGAGGGAGCAGGTCTCAGGGGAGCAGGATCAGGAGGAACAGGTCCATAGGGAGCAGGGCAAGTGGGAGCGGGGCCCAAGGAAGCAGGTCCAGGAAGATCAGGGCCAAGAAGTTGCAGTGCTCAGGAGAAACAGAGCCCAGGGGGAGAAGGGAACATGGGAGCAGGGCCAGGAGGAGCAGGTCCCAGGGGGAGCAGTAACAGGAGGAGAAGGTACCGAGGGACCAGGCATCGGGGAAGCCGTGCGAGGGACAGCAGGGTCAGGGACAGCAGTGTCCTAGGGTAAGCAGGACGGGGGGAGCAGGGCCCAGGGAGAGGAGGGCCAGGGGTAGCAGAGCCCAGAAGATCTGTGCTAGGGATAGCAGAGCCCACAGGGAGTAGGGGCAGGGAGAGCAGTACAGGTGAGCAGGGCCCATGGGGATCAGGACCAGGCGGAGCAGGATCCAGGCCGAGCAGGGCCTCGGGGGAGCAGGGCACAGGGAAAACAGGTACCAGGGGGAGCACAGCCCCAGAGAAGGACCAGGGGAGAACGGGACCCAGTGAGCAGTGCCACGAGGAGCAGGGCCCAAGGGGGAGAAGGGCTCAGCAGAGCAGAGCCAGGAGGAAAAGGGCTCAGGGGGGACAGGGCCCAGGAGAGCAGGGCCCAGGGGAGCAGGGCCAGGGGGAGCAGGCCCAGAGAGCAGGGCTCTGGGGAACAGAGTCAGGGGAACAGGAACAGGGGAGCAGGACTGGAGGGAGTAGGGCCCAGGGGTCAGGGCCAGGGTGGGCAGGGACCAGGAGGAGCAGGTGGGGCAGGGTCCAGGGAGAGGAGTATTAGAGGACCAGGGATGAGGAGAGCAAGGCTAGGGGTGCAGAGCCCACAGGGAGTAGAGCCAGGATGAGAAGGGCCAGGCGAGCAGGACCCAGGGAGAGCATTACCAGGGGGAGTAGGTCCTGGAGGAGCGGGTTCCGGGGAAGTAGGGCAAGGGGGAGCTGGGATAGGGGGAGCAAGGACCAAGAGAAGCAGGGAACAGGGGGAGAAGGGCTTAGGGGAGCAGGGCCCATGACGCGCAAGACCAGGTGGAGCAGGGCTCAGTGGGGAAGGTTTCAGGGGAAGTAGGGTGCAGAGGAGCATGGCCCAGGGGAGCAGGTCCAGGGGAAGTTGGGCCCAGGAAAGCAAGGCCAGGTGAGAAGGGCCAGAGGGAATGGGGCCCGGGGAAGCCGGAACAGGGCTAGCAGGGCTAAGCGGAAGCAGGACTCAGGAAGTAGTGAGCCCAGTGGGGAACAGGGCCCTTGAAGGCAGGGCCAGGAGGAGCAGGGCCCAGGAGAATCAGAAATCAGGGAGAATAGGATCCGAGGTATTACGGACCATGTGGGGCAAGGCCATGGGGAGCAGAGCCCACAAAGAGCAGGACCCAGGGGGAGCAGGGCTCGGAGGTGCAGGGACCAGAAGGAGCAGGGTCAAGGGAAGTAGTGCCAGGGGAAGCAGGGCTGAGGAGGAGCAGGGCCCAGGGGAGCAGGTCCATGGGGTGCAGGGCCAGGGGTTAGGTCCCGGAGGAGCAAGCCCCATGGGGAGCAGGGCCATGGTTATCAGGACCAAGTGCAGCAGGCCACAAGGAGAGCAGAACCAGGGGATTAGGGCCAGGGGGAGAAGGGCCCAATGCAAGGGGAGCAGTCACCCAAGAAATCAGGACC
This sequence comes from Callospermophilus lateralis, assembly GCF_048772815.1. Taxonomy (NCBI): domain Eukaryota; kingdom Metazoa; phylum Chordata; class Mammalia; order Rodentia; family Sciuridae; genus Callospermophilus; species Callospermophilus lateralis. Next base: position 506,830 of record NW_027517798.1, read on the forward strand.
AGAGGGAGCAAGGCCAAATAGAGCTGGGCCCAGGGGAGCAGGGTCAGGAAGAATACAGCCTGAGTGACAGGACCAGAGGGAGCATGGCCCAGGGGAGCAGGGCCACAGAGGAGCACATCTCAGGGGAGTAGGGCCCAGAGGTGCAGAGCCAGGGGGAACAGGGCAAGGAGAACATGGCTAGGGGGATCAGTTCCCAGGAGAAGCAGAGAACAAGGGAAGAAGGGTCCAGGGGATCAGAGCCCATGGGGAGCAATACCAGGGGCAGCAGGGCCCAAGTGGGAAGGCCCCAGGGGGAATAGGGCACAGGGGAGCAGAGCCAAGGAGGAGCATGGTCCAGGGGAGCAGACCCAGGGAAAGCAGGGACCAGAAGAACAGGGCACATGGGTAGCAGGGCCAGGGCAAAAGGGCCCATGGGGAGCAGGGCCAGGGGAAGCAGGACACAAGGGGTGCAGGGCCCAGGGGAGTAGGCCAAGTGGGAGCGGGATCCAGGTTGACCAAGCCCCAGGAGGGGCATAACCAGGGGGAGCAGGGCCCTGGGGTGCAAGACTGGAGGGAGTAGGGCCCAGGGGAGCAGAACCAGGGCCAGGTGGATCAGGGTCCAGGAAGAGGAGGACCAAGGGGAGCAGGGCCCAGGAGAGCAGGTCTAGGGAGTGCAGAGCCCACAGAGAATAGGGCCAGAGGGAGTAGGGCCAATAGGGAACAGTATCAGGGAGAGCATGGCCCGGGGGATCAGGGCCACGGGGAGTGGGGCCAGGAGAAAAAGGGCCAAGGGTAGAAGGGCCCAGGGAGAGAAGTACCTGGGGGTGCAGGGCCCCGGAGTTCAGGCCCAGGGGAGCAGGTCCCATGGGGAGCATGGTTGGAGGTGCATGGCTCAGGGGTATGATCTAGGGTGAGCAGAGCCCATAGCGAGTAGGGCCAGGGGGAGCAGAGTCAGGGGTAGCTGAGTTTGGAGTAGCAGGGCACAGGGAAACAGGGCCTAGGAGATGAGGGCCAGGGGGGCCAGTTCCATAGGGAGTAGAGCCCAGGAAACAGGACCGGGGAGCAAGGCCAAGGGGGAGGTAGGTCCATAAAAGCAGGACCAGAGGGAGAAGGGCCCAGGGTAGGAGGGCCTAGAGGTGCATAGCCAGGGGGAGCAGAGCCCAGGGGAGCAGGGCCTGGTGTGCAGGGCCCAGGGTTGCAGGACTGCGGGAAGTAGGGCTCAAGGGAGCAGGACCATGAGGAGCAGCACCCAGGTGGAGCAGGACTGGGCAGAGCAGGGCCCAGGGAGAGGAGGACCAGGGGGTGCAGATCCCAGGAGAGCAGGGCTAAGGGGAACAGTGCCTACAGGGAGTAGGGCCAGGGACAGAAGTTACCAGAGGAGCAAGGGCCAGGGGAGCATAGCCAGGGAGAAAAGGGCAAGGGGGACAAGGGCCCAGTGAGAGCAGTACCAGGGATAGCAGGTCCCAGGGGAGGAGGCCCAGGGAAGCAGGACAATAGGCAGCAGGGCCAGGGGAAGCAGAACCCAGGAGAAGCAGGGAACAGGGGGATTTGGGCCTGGGGGAGCTGGGCCCATGGGGAGCAGGGCCCAGGGGAAGAAGGGCCCAGGGGAACAGGACTGGAGGGAATAGGGCCCAGGGGAACAGGTACAGGGGGAAGAGGGCCAAAGGAGAGAAGGATCTGGGGAGCAGTGCCCAGGAGAGCAGGACTAGTAGGAGCAGAGCCCAGGGGTAGCAGTACTAGAGGAGCACAGCCCAGGGGAGCAAGGACAGGGAGGGTCAGGGCCCAGGGGAGCAGGCCAGGGGATATAGGACCAAGGAGAGCAGGTCCAGGGACGTAGGGCCCAAGGAACCAGGACTGGGGGGAGCAGGGCCCAGGGGAGAAGGGCCAGTGGGAGCTGGGCCCAGAAGGAGCAGGACCACGTGGAGCAGGCCCCATAGAAAGGAGGCCTACGGGGAGAAAGGCCCAGGAGAGCATGGCTAGGAAGAGCAGATCCCACACGGATTTGGGGCACGGGAAGCAAAACCAGGGTAGCAGGGACAATGGATAGCAGGACCAGGGGGAAGAGGGACCAGGGGGAGCGGGGCACAGGTGAACCAGGGTCCATGGAAGCAAATCAGGGGAAGCAGGGCCCAGAGAGCAGGTTCAGGGGTGAGCAGGGCCAGTGAAGAACAGCCAGGAAGAGCAGGGTCCGGGGGAGCAGGACAGGAGGGAGCAGGTCCCAGGGGAGCAGGATCAGGAGGAACAGGTCCAGGGGGAGCAGGGCCAGTGAAAGCAGGACCCAAGGAAGCAGGACCAGGGAGAGCAGGGCCAAGAAGTTGCAGTGCTCAGTGGAAACAGAGCCCAGGGGGAGTAGGGCACATGGGAGTAGGGTACATGGGAGCAGGGCTAGGAGGAGCAGGTTTTAGGTTGAGCAGTACCAGGAGGAGCAGGAACCGGGGGAGCAGGCCATGGGGAAGCAGTGTGAGTGACAGCAGGGCCAGGGACAGCAGGGTCCTAGGGTAAGCAGGACAGGGGGGAGCAGGGCCCAGGGAGAGGAGGTCCAGGGGTAGCAGAGCCCAGTAGATCAGTGCTAGGGATAGCAGAGCACACAGGGAGTAGGGGCAGGGAGAGCAGTACAGGTGAGCAGGGCCCATGGGGAACTGGACCAGGGGGAGCAGGGCCTAGGGGGAGCATGGCACAGGGAAAACAGGGCCCAGGGGGAGCAGAGCCCAAGAGTAGGACCAGGGAAGAGCGGGACTCAGTGAGCAGTCCACGAGGAGCAGGGCCCAAGGGGGTGAAGGGCCAAGCAGAGCAGGGCCAGAAGGAAAAGGGCCCAGCGGGGGCAGGGCCCAGGGGGGGCAGGGCCCAGGAGAACAGGGCCCAGTGGAGCAGGGCCAGGGGGAGCAGGCCCAGAGAACAGGGCCCTGGGGAACAGAGTCAGGGAAGCAGGAACGGGGCGCAGGACTGGAGGGAGTAGGGCCCAGGGGACAGAGCCATGGTGGGCAGGGCTCAAGAGGAGCAGGTGGGGAAGGGTCCAGGGAGAGGAGTATTAGAGGACCAGGGATGAGGAGAGCAAGGCTAGGGATGCAGAGTCCACAGGGAGTAGAACCAGGAGGAGATCGGCCAGGGGAGCAGGACCCAGGCGGAAAAGGGCCCAGGGAGAGCATTACAATGGGGAGCAGGTCCTGGAGGAGCTGGTCCCCGGAAGTAGGGCAAGGGGGAGCTGGGATAGCTGGAGCAAGGCCCAAGAGAAGCAGGGAACAGGGGTAGAAGGGCCCAGGGGTACAGGGCCCATGCGGAGCAAGACCAAGTGGAGCAGGGCCCAGGGGGCAACGGTCCAGGGGAAGTAGGGTGCAGAGGAGCATGCCCAGGGGAGCAGGGCCAGGGGAAGTTGGGCCCAGGAAAGCAGGGCCAGGTGAGCAGGGCCAGAGGTAATGGGGCCCGGGGAAGCAGGAACAGGGCAAGCAGGGCTAAGCGGGAGCAGGACTCAGGAAGAGGTGAGCCCAGTGGGGAGCAGGGCCCAGGAAAGCAGGGCCAGGAGGACCAGGGCCCAGTAGAATCAGAAATCAGGGAGAATAGGGTCCGGGGTATTACGGACCATGTGGGGCCATGGGGAGCAGAGCCCACAAAGAGCAGGACACAGGGTGAGCAGGGCTCGGGGGAGAGGGGTCCAGAAGAAGCAGGTTCAAGGGAAGCAGGGCCAGGGGAAGCAGGACTGAGGAGGAGCAGGGCCGAGGGGAGCAAGGCCAGGGGGTTCAGGGCAAGGGGTTAGGTCCAGGAGGAGCAAGCCCCATGGGGAGCAGGGCCATGGCTATCAGGACCAAGTGGTGCAGGCCACAAGGAGAGCAGAACCAGGGTTTATGGCCAGGGGGAGAAGGTCCCAATGCAAGGGGGAGCAGTCACTCAGGAAATCAGGACAAGAGGGAGCAGGGCCAAATAGAGCAGGGCCCAGGGGAGCAGAGTCAGGGGGAATACAGCCTGAGTGAGCAGGAACAGAGGGAGCATGGCCCAGGGGAGCACGGCCACAGAGGAGCACAGCTCAGGGTAGTAGGGCCCAGAGGTGCAGAGCCAGGGGGAACAGGGCAAGGAGGAGCATGGCTAGGGGGATCAGGGCCCAGGAGAAGCAGAGAACAGGGGAAGAAGGGTGCGGGGAAGCAGAGTCCATAAAGAGCAATACCAGGGAGAGCAGAGGCCAGGAGAGAAGGCCAAGGGAAGCAAGGCCCAGAAGAGCTAGGCCCAGGGGAGCAGGGCCTGGTGTGCAGGGCCCAGGGGAGCAGGACTGCGGGAAGTAGGGCCCAAGGGAGCAGGACCATGAGGAGCAGCACCCAGGAGGAGTAGGACCGGGCAGAGCAGGGCCCAGGGAGAGGAGGACCAGGGGGTGCACAGCCCAGGAGAGCAGGGCACAGGTGAACAGTGCCTACAGGGAGTAGGGCCAGGGAAAGAAGTTATCAGAGGAGCAGGGCCCAGAGGAGCATAGCCAGGGTGAAAAGGGCAAGGGGGACAAGGAACCAGTGAGAGCAGTACCAGGGATAGCAGGTCTTAGGGGAGGAGGCCCAGGGAAGCAGTGCAATAGGGAGCAGGGCCAGGGGAAGCAGATCCCAGGTGAAGCAGGGAACAGGGGGATAAGGGCCTGGGGGAGCTGGTCCCATGGGGAGCAGGGCCCAGGGGAAGAAATGCCCAGGGGAACAGGACTGGAGGGAATAGGGCCCAGGGGAACAGGGTCAGGAGGAAGAGGGCAAAAGGACAGGAGGATCTGGGGAGCAGGGCCCAGGAGACAAGGGCTAGTAAGAGCAGAGCCCACAGGGAGAGGGGACTGAGGGAGCAGGGACAGGGGAGCAGTGCTCAAGGGTAGCAGATCCCAGGGGGTAGAAGGGCCTAGCGGAGCAGGGCCAGGAGAATCAGGGCCCAGGGGTATCAGTAGCAGAGGAGCACAGACCAGGGGAGCAGGGACAGGGAGGATCAGGGCCCCAGGGGAGCAGGCCAGGGGAAATAGGACCAAGGAGAGCAGATCCAGGGTCGTAGGGCCCATGGAACCAGGCCTGGGGTTACAGGGCCCAGGGGAGAAGGGCCAGTGGCAGCAGGGCCCCAGGAAAGCAGGACCATGTGGAGCAGGCCCCATAGAAAGGAGGCCAACGGGGAGAAAGGCCCAGGAAAGCATGGCTAGGGGGAGCAGATCCCACAGGGAGTTGGGGCACGGGAAGCAAAACCATTGTAGCAGGGACAATGGTGAGCAGGAACAGGGGGAGGAGGGACCAAGGGGAGCAGGACACAGGGGAACCACCCTGGCCCTGCTCGCCGTGTTCCTGCATCCCCGGGCCCCATTCCCTCTGGCCCTGCTCACCTGCCCCTGCTTTCCTGGGCCCAACTTCCCCTGGCCCTGCTCCCCTGGGTCATTCTCCTCTGCACCCTATATCTCCTGGACCCTTCCCCCCTGGGCCCTGCTCCACCTGGTATTGCTTTGCATGGGCCCTGCTCCCCTGGGCCCTTCTCCCCCAGTTCCCTGCTTCTCTTGGGCCTTGCTCCCTCTATCCCAGCTCCCCCTTGCCCTGCTTCCCCAGGGCCCGCTCCAACAGGACCTGCTCCCCCTGGTAATGCTCTCCCTGGGCCCTTTTCCGCCTGGGCCCTGCTCGCCTGGCCCTTCTCCTCCTGGCTCTGCTCCCTGTGGGCTCTGCACCCCTAGCTTTGCTCTCCTCATCCCTGGTCCTCTAATACTCCTCTCCCTGGACCCTGCCCCACCTGCTCCACCTGGGCCCTGCCCACTCTGGCCCTGTCCCCTGGGCCCTACTCCCTCCACTCCTGCTCCCCTGTTCCTGCTCCCCTGACTCTGTTCCCAGGGCTCTGCTCTCTGTGCCTGCTCCCCCTGGCCCTGCTCCCCTGGGACTTGCTCTCCTGGGCCCTGCCCCTCTTGGGCCCTTTTCGTCCTGGCTCTGCTCTGCTGGGAACTTCTCCCCCTTGGGCCCTGCTCCTCGTGGCACTGCTCACTGGGTCCCGCTCTCCCCTGGTCCTGCTCTTCGGCCCTGCTCACCCTGGGCCCTGTTTTCCCTATGCCCTGCTTCCCCTAGGCCCTGCTCCCCCTGGATCCTGCTCCCCCTGGTCCTGTTCCCCATGGGCCCTGCTCACCGGTACTGTTAACAGTGCCCCTACTCCCTGTGGCCTCTGCTATCCCTAGCACTGATCTACTTGGCTCTGCTACCCCTTGCCCTCCTCTCCCTGGGCCCTGCTCCCCCTTGTCCTGGTTACCCTAGGACCCTGCTGTCCCTGGCCCTGCTGTCCCTCGCACTGCTTCCCCTGGGCCTGCTCCCCCGGTACCTCCTCCTCCTGGTACTGCTCCCCCAAGTCTGGCTCCCCTTGGGCCCTGCTCCTCCTGGCCCTGCTCCCATGTGCCCTGCTCCCATGTACCCTGCACCCTATGGGCTCTGATCGCCCTGAGCACTGCAACTTCTTGGCTCTGCTCTCCCAGCACCTGCTTCCTTGGGCCCTGCTTCCATTGGCCCTGCTCCGCCTGGACTTGTTCCTCCTGATCCTGCTCCCCTGGGACCTGCTCCCTCTGGTCCTGCTCCCCTGGACCCTGCTCCTCCTGGCCCTTCTCCACTGGGCCCTGCTCACCCCTGGACCTGTTCTCTGGGCCCTGCTCCCCCTGATTTTTCTTCCCTGGACCCTGGTTCCCCTGTGCCCCACTCCACCTGGTCCCTCCTCCTTCTGGTCCTGTTCTCCATTGTCCGTGCTACCCTGGTTTTGCTTCCCATGCCCCAACTCCCTGTGGGATCGGCTCCGCCTAGCCATGCTCTCCTGGGCCTTTCTCCCGGTAGGCCTCCTTTCTATGGGGCCTGCTCCACGTGGTCCTTCTCCTCCTGGGCCCTGCTCCCACTGGCCCTTCTCCCCTGGGCCCTGCTCCCCCCAGTCCTGGTTCCTTCGGCCATACGACCCTGGACCTGCTCTCCTTGGTCCTATTCCCGCTGGCCTGCTCCCCTGGGTCCTGATCCTCCCTGTGTCTGCTCCCCAAGGGCTGTGCTCCTCTGGTACTCTACCCCTGGGCCCTGCTCCTCCTGGCCCTGCTCCGCTAGGCCTTTCTACCCCCTGGGCCCTCTACCCTTGATCCCTGCTCCCCTGTCCCTGCTCCCTCAGGCCCCACTCCCTGTGGGCTCTGCTCCTACTAGCCCTGCTATCTTGGGCCCTGCTCCCCAGATCCTCCTGTCCTTTGTCCCTGATCCCCCTGGCCTTGTTCCCCTGGGATCTATTCCCTCCAGTCCTGTTCTCCTGGGCTCTTCTTCCCCTGGGCCCTGCTCCCCATGGGCCCAGCTCCCCCGGGCCCTTAACCCCCTGTTCCCTGCTTCCCCTGGGTTCTGCTTCCCCTGGCCCTGCTCCCTATTGCCCTGCTTCCCTGGGCCTCCCCCTTGGGACCTGCTATCCCTGGTACTGCTCTCACTGGCCCTTGTCCTCCTTGCCCTTTCCTCCCTGGCTATGCTACCCTGGGCTGTGCTCCTCTGGTAACTTCTTCCCCTGGCCCTATTCCCTGTAGGCACTGTTCCCCTTAGCCCTGCTCTCCTGGGCTCTGCACCCCCTGGTCCTCCTCTCCCTGGGACCTGCTCTGCCCAGTCCTGCTCCTCCTGGGTGCTGCTCCTCATGGTCCTGCTCCCTTGGGCCCTACTTCCCGCAGTCCTGCTCCCCTGGGCCCTGCACACCAGGCCCTGCTCCCCTGGGCCTAGCTCTTCTGGGCCTTGCTTCCCTTGGCCTTCTCCCCTGGGCTCTGCTTCCCCTGGCTCTGCTCCTCTAGGCCCTCCTACCCTGGGCCCTGCTCCCTCTGGTCCTGCTTTCCTGGACCAACCTCCCCCTTGGCCTTGCTCCCCTTGTCCTGTTTCCTGGGCTCTACTCCCTATGTAACTGGCCCCCCTGGCCCTCCTCTCCTAGGCCCTGCTTCCCTGTGCCCTGCTACTCCAAACTCTGCTACCCCTGACTCTGCTCCCCCTGGCCCTACTCCCTATGGGCTCTGCTCCCCCTAGACCATGCACCTGAGCCATGCACCTGCAACCGCTGCTCCCCATGGGACCTGCTCCCCTGGGCCTGAACTCCGGGGACCTGCACCCCCAGGTACTTGTCTCCCTTGGCCCTTCTACCCTTGGCCCTTTTCCTCCTGGCCCCACTCCCCATGGCCCTGCTCCCTGGGACATGCTCTCCCTGATACTGTTCCCCATTGGCCCTACTCCCTCTGGCCCAACTCCCTGTGGGCTCTGCACTTCGTAGCCCTGCTCTCCTGGGCCTTGCTCCCCCTGTCCTCTTCTACCTGGGACCTGCTCCATCTCATCTTGCTCTCCCTGGACCTTGCTCTGCCTGTCCGTGCTCCCCTGGGCCCTATTCCCTCCAGTCCTGCTCCATTGTGTCCTAATCCCCCGGGTTGTGCTCCTCCTGGGCCTTGGTTTCCCTGCACCCAGCTCCTCCTGGGCTCTGCTCCCTTGGCCCTTTTCTCCTTGGCTCTGCTCCCCTTCGCTCTGCTCCCCTGGGCCCTGCTCCCCCTGGTCCTGCTTCCCAGGGCCATACTCCCTATCGCCCTACTCCCACTGACCCTGCTTCCCTGCGCTCTACTCCCCTGGGCCCTGCTCCTCCTAGGCCCTGCACTTCTGTGCCCTGCTCCCACTGGGCCCTTCCCCCCCTGGTACCTGATCCCCCTGATCTGGCTCCCCATGGGCCCTGCTCATCCTGGCCCTGCTCCCTTGGGCCCTGAACCCCCATGGGCTCCCCTCCCCCTGGCCCTGCTCCCCCTGGGCCCTGATCCCATTAGCCCTGCTCCCCCTGGTCCTTATTCACTGGGCCTTATTCCCACTGGCCATGCTCCCGTGCTACTGTTCCCCTGGGTATTACTCCCCTGGGCCTTGCTCCCTCTGGTCCTGCTTTCCAGGGCCCTGCTCTCCCTGGCCCTTATCCCTATAGGCCTTGCTCTTTCTGGACCTAATCCCCTGGCTATACTCCCCCTGGCACTGCTCCCCTGGGCCCTGCTCTGTTCGGCCCTATTCTCCTGGTCCTACTCCTCTGGGCCCTGCTCTCTTGGATCCTCCTTTACCTGGTCCTACTCCTCTGGGCCCTGCTATTCCTGTGCCCTATTTTTCTGTACCCTACTCCTCCTTTTCCTGCTTCCTTGCACCTCGCTCCCCTTGGCCCTGATCCCCGTGACACTGCTCCCTCTGCTCCTGCTTTCATGGACCCTGCTCCTCCTGGTCCTGCTTTCCTGTGCCCTATTCCCCCTGGGCACTTCTTTCCCTGGGACTTACTTTCCCTGGCATTGCTCCCCATGTGCCCTGCTCCCCTGGCCCTAATCCCTTGGTCCTTCTGTCCTTCGTCCCTGCTCCACCTGGTCCTGCTACCCAAGGTTCTGCTACCAATGATCCCTGCTCCCCTGGGACCTGGTCCCCTGGGACCTGGTCCCTCTGGTCCTGCTTCCCTGGACCCTGCTCCCCCTGGCCTTGCTCCCTATGGGCCCTGGTCTTCCTAGCCTTAATCCCCTGGCCATGCTCCCCTCGCCCTACTCTTCTGGGCCCTGCTCTCCTGGACCCTGCTTTCCCTGGCCCTGCTCCACTGGGCCTTGTTCTTACTGGGCCCTGCTCTTCTGCTGCCTGCTATCCTGGGCCTTCTCTCCCTGAGCCCTGCTCCCCCTGTTCTTGCTCCCCATGGGCCCTGCTCCCCTGGGCTCTTCCCTGATTCTTCATGCTCTGCTCCTCCTGGCCCTGCTCCCCCTGGCACTGCTCTCCCTTGACCCTTCTCCCCCTGGCCCTGGTCCCCCTGGCCCTTTTCTCCCTGGGTCTGCTCCCCTGGGCCCTGCTACTCTGGGACCTGCTCTCCCTGGCCCTACTCCCCTGTACCCTGCTCCACCTGTGTCTTGCTCCCCCTGACCCTGCTCCCATGAGCCCTGCACCCACTTTGTCCTGCTTCCCCTGGCCCTGCACCCCATGGGTCCTCTCACCCTGGCTCTGATCACCTGGGCCCTGTTCTCCTGGGCCCTGGTTCCCCATGGCCTGCTCCCCTGGGCCATGCTCCTCCTTGGCCCTGCTCCTTTGCACCCTACTCCCCCTGGGAACTTCCCACTTGGGTTTGCTCCCCCTGGTCTTGCTCCCCATGGGCACTGACCTCCCAGGCCCTTCTTCCCCTGTTCTCTGCTTCTCCTGGGTCCAGTTCCCCCTGGCCCTGCTCCCCCTGGCCCTGTTCTTTCTGGCCCTGCTTCCCCGGACCCTACTCTCTGAGCTATGCTCCTTCCTGGCCCTGCTCCCTGGTCTTGCATCCCAGGGCCCTACTTCCTCTGGCCCTGCTCTCCCTGGCCCTGTTCCCCCTGGTCCTGCTCCTCTGGGCACTGATCCCCTGGGCCTGGCTCCCTCTGGTCCTGCTTTCCTGGGCTCTGCTTCCTATGAGCCTCGCTCTTCCTGGCCCTAATCCCCTGACCATGCTCCCCTGGCCCTGCTCCCATGGGCCCTGCTCTCCTGGACCCTGTTTCTCCCAGCCCTGCTCTACTGGGCCCTGCTCCATCTGGGCCCTGCTCTTCTGCTCCCTTCTCCCTCTTGGACCCTCTCCTCGTGGGCCCTGCTGCCCCTGGTCTTGCTCCCCACAGGCCCTGTTCCCCAGGGCCCTTCCCCCCCCTGTTCCCTGCTTCTCCAGGGCCCTGTTCCCCCTGGCCCTGCTCCCGCTTACCCTGCTTCTCCTGGGCCTGCACCCATGGGCCCTGCTCCCCATGGTACTGCTGTACCTGGGCCCTTCTCCCCCTGTCTCTCCTCCCCCTGGCATTTTTCTTCCTGACTCTGCTCCCCCTGGACCTCCCCCCCGCCCGTCTCTGCTCCCCTGGGCTCTTCTCTGGGAACTGCTCTCCCTGGACCTGCTCCACTGAGCCCTGCATCACCCGGGTCCTGCTTCCCTGGGCCCTGCACAAACTGTGCTCCCTCTGGTCCTGCTCCCCCTGGGCCCTGCTCCTCCTGGTCCTGCTCCCCTGGGCCCTGCTCCACCCTGAGCTACAATCTCCCTGAGCCCTGCTCCCCCTTGGACTTGCCCCCCCTGTTCCCGCTTCCTTGGGCTCTGATCCCTGTGAACCTGCTCGCCCTGGTTCTGCTCCCCTGGGCCCTGTTCCTCCTAGCCCTGCTCCCTTTGGGCCCTGCAATCCTGGGCCTGCTCCCACAGGTACTGCTCTCCCTGAGCCCTTCTCCCCTTGGCCTTTTCCCCCCTGGATCGACTCCCTCTGGTGCTGCTCCTCTTGACCCTGCACCCCATGTTCCCTGCTCCCCTGGCCCTGCTCCCCGTGGGCACTGCTTTACCTAGGCCTACTCGCCTGGGCCCTGCTTCCCTTGGTCCTCCTCTTCCTGGACCCTGATCCACCTTGCCCTGGTTCTGCTCCCATGGGCCCTACTCCCTCCAGTCCTGCTCCCCAGGGCCCTGCTCCCCCTGGTTATGCTCCTCCTGGGCCTTGGTCAACCTGGAACCCGCTCCCACTTGGCATGCTCCCCTGGGCTCTGCACCCCTTGTGTCCTGTTTCCTCTGGCCCTGCTCCCATTGGCCCCTTTCGCCCTGGCCCTGCTCCCCATGGGACCTTTCACCCTGGCCCTGCTCCCCATGGCCCCTGTTCTTCTGGTCCCTGCTTTCCCTGGGCCTGCTCTCCTGGGCCATACTCCTCCTTGGCTCTGCTCCCCTGTGCCCTATTCCCCCTGAGACCTTCCCACTAGGGCCCTGCTCCCCCTGGTATTGCTCCCCATTGGCTCTTCTCCCCCAGACCCGTCATGCCCTGTTCTCTGCTTCTCCTGGGCCCTGATCCCCATAGCCATGCTCCTCCTTGCCCTGTTCCCCCTAGCTCTGCACCTCTGGGCCCTACTCCCCTGAGCTGTGCTCCTCTGTGGCCCTGCTCCCCTGGGCCATGCTCCCTCTGGTCCTGCTCACTAGGGCTGTATTCCCCCTGACCCTGCTCCCCTGGGCCCAGCTCTATTTGGCCCTGATCCCTCTGGTCCTGATTTCCTGGGTGACTGCTCCCCCTTGCATTGGGCCCGTCTCACCCTGGCCCTAATCCCCTGGTTCTACTGTACTTGTGGCCTGCTCCACTTGGTCCTGATAACCATGGCCCTGCTCCCCATGGGGCTTGCTCCTCCTGGACCTAACACCTGGCCCTGCATCCCCTGGCTCTGTTCCCCTGGGCCCTGTCCTCCTCAACCCTGCTTCCCCTGGCGCTGCTTCCCTTGACCCTTCTCCTTCTGGGCCCTGCTCCCCTGAGCCCTGCTCCCCCTGGGTCCTGCTCTCTGTGGGCTCTGCTCCCCATGGTCTTGCCCCACATAGTCCATAATACCTCAGACCCTATTCTCCCTGATTTCTGATTCTCCTGGGCCCTGCTCCTCCTGGCCCTGCTTTCCTGGGCCCTGCTCCCCACTGGGCTCAACTCTTCCTGAGTCCTACTCCCGCTTAGCTCTGCTCACCCTGTTCCTGCTTCCCTGGGCCCCATTCCCTCTGGCTCTGCTCACCTGCCCCTGCTTTGCTGGGCCCTACTTCCCCTGACCCTGCTCCCCTGGGCCATGCTCGTCTGGTCCCTGCATCCCTGCACCTTACTTCCCCTGGATCCTTCCCCCCTGGGCCCTGTTCCACCTGGTATTGCTCCGCATGGGTCCTGCTCCCCTGGTCCCATCTCCCCATGTTCCCTGCTTCTCTTGGGCCTTGCTCTCCCTATCCCTATATACTCTCCTTTGTCCTATTCCTCCTGGCCTGCTCCCCTTGGCCCTGAACCTCCCTGTCCCTGCTCCCCTGGGCTGTGCTCCTCTGGTACTACTACCCCTGGGCCCTGCTCCTCCTGGCCCTGCTCCGCTAGGCCCTTCTACCCCCTGGGCTCCACTACCTTTGAGCCCCGCTCCCCTGTCCCTGATCCCTCAGGCCCCTCTCCCTGTGGGCTCAGCTCCTACTAGCCCTGCTCTCCTAGGCCCTGCTCCCCAGATCCTACTGTTTTTTGGCCCTCTTCCCCCTGGACCCTGGTTCCCCTATGCCCCGCACGCCCTGGTCCCTCCTTCCACTGGTCCTGCTCTCCATTGTCCCTGCTACCCTGGTTTTGCTTCCCTTGCCCCAACTCCCTGTGGGATCTGCTCCCCCTAGCCATGCTCTCCTGGGCCTTTCTCCCGGTAGGCCTACTTTCTATGGGGCCTGCTCCACATGGTCCTGCTCCTCCTGGGCCCTGTTCCCACTGGCCATTCTCCTCTGGGCCCTGCTCGCCCCAGTCCTGGTTCCTTGGGCCCTAAGACCCTGGACTTGGTCTCCTTGGTCCTATTCCCCCTGGCCTGCTCCCATGGGCCCTGATCCTCCCTGTCCCTGCTCCCCTGGCTGTGCTCCTCTGGTACAGCAACCCCTGGGCCCTGCTCCTCCTTGCCCTGCTCAGCTAGGCCCTTCTACCCCTGGGCTCCACTTCCCTTGAGCCCTGCTGCCTTGTCCCTGCTCCCTCAGGCCCCACTCCCTGTGGGCTCTGCTCCACTTGGTCCTGCAATCCTGGGCCCTGCTCCCCAGATCCTCCTGTCCTTTGGCACTCTTCCCCCTGGCCCTGTTCCCCTGGGCCCTATTCCCTCCAGTCCTGTTCCCCTGGGCCCTTCTTCCCCTGGGCCCTGCTCCCCATGGGCCAAGCTCCCCCGGGCTCTTATCCCCCTGTTCCCTGCTTCTCCTGGGTTCTGCTTCCCCTGGCCCTGCTCCCTATTGCCCTGCTTCCCTGGGCCTCCTCCCCTGGGACCTGCTATCCCTGGTACTGCTCTCACTGGGCCCTTGTCCCCCTTGCCCTTTTCTCCCTGGCTATGCTCCCCTGGGCCCTGCTCCTCTTGTAACTTCTTTCCCTGGCCCTACTCCCTGTAGGCACTGTTCCCCTTAGCCCTGCTCTCCTGGGCTCTGCACCCCCTGGTCCTCCTCTCCCTGGGCCCTGCTCTGCCTGGTCCTGCTCCTACTGGGTGCTGATCCTCATGGTCCTGCTCCCATGGGCCCTACTTCCTGCAGTCCTGCTCCCCTGGGCCCTGAAAACCAGGCCCCACTCCCCTGGGCCCTGCTCTTCTGGGCCTTGCTTCCCTTGACCTTCTCCCCTGGGCTCTGCTCCCCCTGGCTCTGCTCCTCTAGGCCCTCCTACCCTGGGCCCTGCTTCCTCTGGTCCTGCTTGCCTGGTCCTACCTCCCCCTTGGCCTTGCTCCCCCGGTCCTGTTTCCTGGGCTCTACTCCCTATTAAACTGGATTCCTGGCCCTCCTCTCCTAAGCCCTGCTTCCCTGTGCACTGCTACTTCAAACCCTGCTACCCCTGACTCTGCTCCCCCCTGGCCCTACTCCCTTTGGGCTCTGCCTCCCCTAGACCATGCACCTGAGCCATGAACCTCCAACCGCTGCTCCCCATGGGACCTGCTCCCCTGGGCCTGAACTCCGGGGCCCTGCACTCCCAGGTACTTGTCTCCCTGGGCCCTTCTTCACTTGGCCCTTTTCCTCCTGGCCCCACTCCACATGGCCCTGCTCCCCTGGGCCATGCTCTCCCTGATATTGTTCCCCATTGGCCCTACTGCCTCTGGACCTCCTCCCTGTGGGTTCTGCACTCCCTAGCCCTGCTCTCCTGGGCCCTGCTCCCCTTGGTCCTCCTCTTCCTGGACCCTGATTCACCTGGCCTGGTTCTGCTCCCCTGGGCCCTACTCCCTCCAGTCCTGCTCCCCAAGGCCCTGCTCCCCCTGGTTATGCTCCTCCTGTGCCTTGGTCAACCTGGAACGCACTCCCACTTGGCCTGCTCCCCTGGGCACTGCCCTCCTTGTGTCCTGCTTACCCTGGCCCTGCTCCCCATGGGCCATTTCGCCGTGGCCCTGCTCCCCAGGTCCTTGCTTTCCCTGGGCCTTCTCCCCTGGGCCATACTCCTCCTTGGCCCTGCTCCCCATGGGCCCTGTTCTTCTGGTCCCTGCTTTCCCTGGGCCTGCTCCCCTGGGCCATACTCCTCCTTGGCTCTGCTCCTCTGTGCCCTATTCCCTCTGGGACCTTCCCACTTGGGCCCTGCTCCCCCTGGTATAGCTCCCTATGGGCTCTGCTCCCCCGGACCCTTCTTTCCCTGTTCTCTGCTTCTCCTTGCCCCTGATCCCCCTTGCCTTGCTCCTCCTTGCCCTGTTCCCCCTGGCTCTGCACCTCTGGGCCCTACACCCCTGAGCTGTGCTCCTCTGTGGCCCTGCTCCCCTGGACCATGCTCCCTCTGGACCTGCTCACTCAGGCTGTATTCCCCCTGACCCTGCTCCCCTGGGCCCAGCTCTATTTGGCCCTGCTCCCTCTGGTCCTGATTTCCTGGGTGACTGCTCCCCCTTGCATTGAGGCCTTCTTCCCCTGGCCCTAATCCCCTGGTTCTGCTCTCCTTGTGGCCTTCTCCACTTGGTCCTGATAACCATGGCCCTGCTCCCCATGGGGCTTGATCCTCCGGGACCTAAACCCTGGCCCTGCACCTCCTTGCCCAGCTTGCCTTGACCCTCCTCTTTCTGGGCCCTGCTCCCCCGAGCCCTGCTCCCCCTGGGTCCTGCTCTCCGTGGGCTCTGCTCCCCATGGTCTTGCCCCACATTGTCCGTGATACCCCGGACCCTATTCTCCCTGATTTCTGATTCTCCTGGGCCCTGCTCCTCCTGGCCCTGCCTTCCTGGGCCCTGCTCCCACTGGGCTCACCTCTTCCTGAATCTTGCTCCCGCTTATCCCTGCTCGCCCTGTTCCTGCTTCCCCGGGCCCCATTCCCTCTGGCCCTGCTTCCCCTGGGCCCTGTTTTCCGTGTGCCCTGTTCCTCCTAGGCCCTTCTCCCCCTGGATCCTGCTCCCCCTGGTCCTGTTTCCCATGAGCCCTGCTCACCTATACCTCTCTCCCTGCCCCTACTCCCGGTGGGCTCTGCTATCCCTAGCACTGATCTACTGGGCTCTGCTACCCCTGGCCCTCCTCTCCCTGGGCCCTGCTCCCCGCTGTCCTGCTTACCCTAGGACCCTGCTGTCCCTGGCCCTGCTGTCCCTGGCACTGCTTCCCCAGGGCCTGCTCCTCCGGTACCTGATCTTCCTGGTACTGCTCCCCCTGTTCTTGCTCCACTTGGGCCCTGCTCCCCCTGGGCTCTGTTCCCTTGATCACTGCAACTTCTTGGCCCTGCTCCCTCTGGTCCTGCTCCCCCGGACCCTGCTCTTCCTGGCCCTTCTCCACTGGGCCCTGCTCACCCCTGGACCTGCTCTCTTGGCCCTGCTCCCCATGAATTTACTTCCCTGGACTCTGGTACTCCTGTTCCCCACTCCCCCTGTACCCTCCTCCCCCTGATCCTGTTCTCCATTGTCCCTGCTACCTTGGTTTTGCTTTCCGTGCCCCAACTCCTTCTGGGATGTGCTCCCCCTAGCCATGCTCTCCTGGGCCTTTATCCCCTTAGGCCTCCTTTCTATGGGGCCTGCTCCACGTGGTCCTGCTCCTCCTGGGTCCTGCTTTCACTGGCCCTTATCCCCTGGGCCCTGCTCCCCCCAGTCCTGGTTCCTTGGGCCATACGACCCTGGACCTGCTCTTCTTGGTCCTATTCCCCCTGGCCTGCTCCCCTGGGCCCTGATCCTCCCTGTCCCTGCTCCCCTGGGCTGTGCTCTTCTGGTACTGCTACCCCTGGGCTCTGCTCCTACTAGCCCTGCTCTCCTGGGCACTGCTCCCCAGATCCTCCTGTCCTTTGGCCCTCTTCCCCCTGGCCCTGTTCCCCTGGGCCCTATTCCCTCCAGTCCTGTTCCCCTGGGCCCTTCTTCCCCTGGGCCCTGCTCCCCATGGGCCCAGCTCCCCCAGGCCCTAATCCCCCTGTTCCCTGCTTCTCCTGGGTTCTGCTTCCCCTGGCCCTGCTGCCTATTGCCCTGCTTCCCTGGGCCTCCTCCCCTGGGACCTGCTATCCCTGGTACTGCTCTCACTGGGCCCTTGTCCCCCTTGCCCTTTTCTCCCTGGCTATGCTCCCCTGGGCCCTGCTCCTCTGGTAACTTCTTTCCCTGGCCCTACTCCCTGTAGGCACTGTTACCCTGAGCCCTGCTCTCCTGGGCTCTGCACCCCCTGGTCCTCCTCTCCCTGGGCCCTCCTCTGCCTGGTTCTGCTCCTCCTGGGTGTTGCTCCTCATGGTCCTGCTCCCTTGTGCCATACTTCCCACAGTCCTGCTCCCCTGGTCCCTGCACACCAGGCCCTGCTCCCCTGGGCCCTGCTCTTCTGGGCCTTGCTTCCCTTGACCTTCTCCCCTGGGCTCTTCTCCCCCTGGCACTGCTCCCCCTGTCCCTTTTCTCCTGGCACTACTTTCCCTGGCTCTGCTCCCCTGGGGCCTGCTTCTCTAGGACCTGATCTCCCTGGCCCTTCTCCCTCTGTGTCCTGCTCTCCCTGGCCCTTCTGCTTTGGGCCTTGCTACCCCTGTGTCCTGCTTCCCTGGAACCAGCTCCCCTATGTCCTGCTTCCCGTGGCCCTGCTCCCCTGGGTTGTTCTTCCTCTGGTCCTGCTTCCCCTGGGCCCTGCTCCTCCTGGACCTTGTCTCCTGGGTCCTGCTCTTCCCTTGGCTCTGCTCCCCCTGAGCCCTGCTCCCCCTATGCCGTGTTCCCCTGATTCTGTTTCTCTGGTCGCCTCTCCCTATGGCCCTGCTCCACCTGGCCTTTTTTCCCCTGACCCCTCTCCCCTAGGGTTACTCCCCTTAGCCTTTCTCCCTCTGGTCTGCTCCCCCAGGCGCTGCTTCTCCTGGTTTTGCTCCCCTGGGCCCTGCTCCCCTTGGTTCTGTTCCCCTGGGCCCTGGTTTCCCTGTGCCCTGCTCCCTTCTGACCCTGCTCCCTGGGCTCTTCTCCCCCTGGTTCTGCTCCCCCTTGGCCCTTTTTTCCCTGTGCCCTGCTACTCCTGGGCCCTGCTCCCCCTGGTCCTGCTCCCCGTTGGCCCTTCTACCCTGGGCCCTGCTTCCTCTAGTCCTGCTCCCTTGGGCCCTGCTCTTCCTGGCCCTGCTCCCCTGGGCCCTGCTTTCTTGGGACCTGCTTCACCTGGCCCTGCTTCCCTGGTCTCTTCTCCCCCTGGCCCTGCTCCCCCTGGCCCTTTTATCCTGCCTCTGCTCAATGGGCCCTCCTTCACTGGTACCTTCTCTTCCTGACCCTGTTCCCTTGGGCTCTGCTCCTCGTGAGTCCTGCTCCCCCAGTCCGTGCTCCCCTAGGCCCTGCTCCCCCCTTGGACCTGCTCTCACTAGTCCTGCTTCCACAGTTCCCACTCCCTCTGGCCCTGCTCTCCCTGGCCCTGCTCCTTGGGCCCTGATCCCCTGGTTCTGCTCCCCCTGGGCCCTGCTCCTCTGGTCCTGCGCCCCCTGGCCCTACTCCCTGTGCCCTCTGCTCCCTCTAGCCCTGATCTCCTGGGGCCTGCTCCTCCTGGTCCTCCTCTCCCTGGGCCCTGCTTCCCCGTACCCTGCTCCCCGAGGCCCTGCTCCCCGGGGCCCTACTCCCCCCAGTCCTACTCCCCTGGGCCCTGCTTCTCCTGGTTCTGCTCCTCCTGGGCCCTGTTCCCCTGGGCCCTGCTCCCCCTGGGCCATGATCCTCCTGGGTCCTGCTCCCCCTGGTTTTGCTTCGCTGGGGCCTGCTTCCCCTGGCCCTCTTCCCCAGACACTGCTCCCCAGGCCCTACTTCCCCAGGCCCTCTCCCCAAGTCCCTGCTCCCCCATGGCCCTGCTTCCCCAGGCCCTGCTCCCCCTAGACCTGTTCACCTTGGGCTCCGCTCCCTCTGGGTCAACCTCCTCCTAGGACCTTCTCCCCTTTGTCCTGCTTCCCTGCTCCTAACTCCCCCTGGAACTGCTTGTCTGCACCTCATTCCCTTGGCCCTCCTCCCCCTGGGCCTGTTTCCCTTAACCTGCTCCCCTGTACCCTGCTCCCTCTGGTCCTGTTTTCCTGGCCCTGCTCCCTATGGGCCCTGCTCCCTATGGGCCCTGCTCCCCATGGGCCATAAGCTTACTGGCCCTAATCCCTGGCCATGCTCCCCCTGGCTCTACTCACCTGGGCCCTGCTCTGTTGGGTCCTGCTTCCCCTGGCCCTGCTCCCCTGGGATCTACTCCCCCTGGGCCCATCTCCCCATGGACCCTGCTCCCCCTTGTTTGCTCCCCATGGGCCCTGGTCCCCTGGGCGCTTCTCCCCCTGTTCCCTGCTTCTCCTGGGTCCTACTCCCCATGGCCCTGCTCCCCCTGGCCCTTTTCTCCATGGCTCTGCTCCCCGGGGCCCTGCTCCTCTGGCACCTGCTCTCCCTGGCCTTTTCCCCCTGGCCCTGCTCCCACTGTCCTGGTCTCCCTGGCCTGGATCCCCTGGGCCCTGCTTCTCCTGGACCTGCTCCCCTGGGCCCAGCTCCAACCTGGCTGTGCTCCCTGGGCCCTGGTCCTCTGGCACCTTCTCTCCCTGGCTGAGCTCCACTGGGCCCTGCTCCTCCTGGGCCCTGCTACCCTGTGCCCTGCTACCCATGGGCCCTTCTCTCCCTGAGCCCTGCTCTCTATGGTCTTGCTCCACATGGGCCATGCTACCCTGGACTTGGGTCACCCTGTTCCCTGCTTCTCCTGGGCCCCGCTCCCCCTGGCTCTGCTCCCCCTTTTTCTGCTTTTCCTGTGCTTGCTTCCTCGGGCCCTGCACCCCTGGTACTGCTCTCCCTGGGCCCTTCTCCCCATGGCCCTGCTCCCCTTGGCCCTTTTCTCCCTGGATCTGCTCCCCTGGGCCCTGCTACTCTGGCACCTGCTCTCCCTGGTCCTTCTCCTCTTGGCCTTGCTCCCAGTGTCCTGCTCATCCTAGTCCTGCCCTCCTGGGCCCTGCTCCTCCTGGACCTGCTTCCTTGGGGCCTGCTCCCATCTGGCCATGCTCCCTAGGCTTTGATCCACCTGGTTATGCTCCCCATGGGCCCTGGTTTTCCTGTGCCCCACTTCCCCTGGGCCCTGCTTCCCCTGGGCCCTGCTGGCCCTGGTCCTGCTCACCATCTGCCCTGCTCCCCTGACTCTGCTCTCCTGGGCCCTGCTCCCTGTAGGCCTACTCTCCCTGGGCCCTGCTGCACCTGGTCCTAATCCTCCTGGACCCTGCTCCCCCAGTCCTGCTCCCCTGGCCCTTGCTCTCCCTGGGCCCTGCTGCCCCTTGGCCCTTCTCCCCCTGGCCCTGCTTACACTGGCTCCCCCTGTGTTCTCCTCCCCCTGGCCCTGCTCCCCTTGGCCCAACTCCCTGTGGGCTCTGCTCCCCCTAGCCCTGCTCTCCTGGGCCCTACTCCCCCTGGTCCTCCACTCCCTGGGCCCTGCTCCATCTGGTCCTACTCCCCCCAGGCCCTGCTCCCCCTGGCCCTGCTCTCCTGAGCCCTACTTCCCCCAGTCCTGCTCCCCTAGGCCCTGCTTCCCCTGGTTCTGCTCCTCCTGGGCCCTGAACCCCCTGGGCCCCTATCCCCCCTGACCCTGGTCCCTCTGGTCCTTATTCCCCAGGCCCCAATCCCTCTAGCCCTGCTCCCTGTGGCATTGTTCCCACTGGGCCTGCTCCCCTGGGTTTTGCTCCCCTGAACCCTGCTCCCTCTGGTCCTGCTTTCCTGGGCGCTTCAACCCATGGCACTTCTATCCATGGGCCCTGCTCCTCCTGGTCCTGATAATCATGGCCCTGCTCCCCAGGAACCCTGCTCCTCCTGCCCCTAATCCGTTGGCCCTGCTCCCCTGGGCCCTGCTCCTCCTGGCCCCTTCTCCCCCTGGCCCTGTTCCCCATGGCCCTTTTTCCTGGCTTTGCTCCCCCTGGCTCTGATACCCCGGGTCCTGCTCCCCTGGGACCTGCTCTTCCTGGCCCTACTCCACTGGGCCCTACTCCTGCTTTGTCCTTCTCCCCCTGTCCCTGCTCCTCTGGGCCCTGATCCATCTGTGTCCTGCTTCTCTGGGACCCATCCCTCTGGCTCTGCTCCCCATGGCCCTGCTACCCTGGGCTTGCTCCTCCTGCCCTGCTCTCCTGGGCCGTGCTCCCCCCTGGCCCTGCTCCCTGGGCCGTGCTACCCCTGGTTCTGCTCCCCCTGGGCCACTGTTTCCCTGGACCCTGCTCCCCCTGGTCCTGCTCCCCATGTTCTTGCTCCCCTGTCCCTATTCCCTGTGGGCTCTGCTCCCCCTAGTTCTGCTCTCCTGGGCCATGCTCCCCCTGGTCTCTACTCACTGGGCCTTGTTCCACCTGGTCCTGCTCCCCTCGGGCCCTGATCCCTCTTGCCCTGCTCCCCTGGGCCCTAGTCTCCCCAGTCTTGCTCCCCTGGGTCCTGCTTCCCCTGGTTCTGCTCCTCCTGGGCCCTGGTCCCCCTGGGCCCCACTCTCCATGGGCCCTGATTACCCTGTACCCTGTTTCACCTGGTCCTGCTTCCCTGGGCCCTGCTTTCCCTGTCCCTTCTCTCCTGGCCCTGCTCCCCCAGGTCCTGCTCCCTGGGGTCCTGCTCCCCCGAGTCCTGATCCCCAGGTCTTGCTCCCTCTCATCCTGCTCCCACCGTTCTGCTCATTCTGCTCCCCAGGTCTGCTCCTCCTGTTTCTGCTCCACTTGGGCCCAATTACCCTTGGGTCTTGTTTTCCCCTCGTCCCGTTTCCCTGTGCCTCATTCCCCCTGGCCCTGATCCTTTTGGCCTTGTTCCCCCTGACCCTGCTTTTCTGGGCCCTGCTCCCCTGGTCTTGCTCTTCTTGGGCCATGTTCCACCTGGTCCTATTCCCCACCCCATGCCCTACTCCCCAGTCACTGCTCCCCATGGGTTCTGCTCCCCCTGGCCCTGAACCCCTGGCCCTGCTCCCCTGGGCCCTTCTCTCCTGGGCACTGCTTCCCCTGCCCTGCTCCCCTGGGTTCTGCTCCACCTGGGCCCTGCTTCCTGGCGCCCTGCTCCTCCTGTCCTTGCTCACCATGTGCCCTGCTTCTCCTGGCCATAATCCCCTGGCCCTTTTCCTCCTGTCCTTTCTCTCTAGGGCCCTGTTAACTTGGTACCTGCTTCCCCTTGCCCTGTTCCCCTAGGCCCTGCTCCCCCATCCCTGCTCCCGTGGCCATGCTTCTCCTGGTCCTGATAACCATGGTCCTGCTTCAAATGGGCCCTGCTCCCCCTGGACCTAATCCCCTGGGGCCTGCTCCACTTGCCCCTGCTCCCTCTGGGCCCTGCTCCCCATGGTCTTGCCCACATAGGCTGTGCTACTCCAGGGCATGCTCCCCCTGTTCCCTCTTCTTCTGGGCCCTGCTCCCACTGGCCCTGCTCCTCCTGGCCCTGGTCTCCTAGGCCCTGCTCCCCACTGAGCTCCACTCCCCCTGAGCCCTGCTCCCCCTCATCCTGATTTCCCAGGTCTCACTCCCTCTGGCCCGGCTCTCCCTGGCCATGTTCCCCCTGGCCCCGCAATTCTGGGTCCTGCTCTCCTGGGCCTTGTTCCTCCTGACCCTGCTCCAATGGGCCCTGCTCCTCCTGCATTCTTCTCCCCCTGGACCTGCTTCGCTGGACCCTGCTCCCCCTGTGTCCTGCTCTCCCTGGGCCTTTTCCCCTTGGGCCCTGCTCCTCCTGGCGTTGCTTCACCCTGGGCTCTGTTCCCCCTTGGCCTTGCTCCCCCTTGCCCCTGCTCCCCTGATCCTCCTTCCCCAGAGCCCACTCCCCCTGGCCCTGCTCCACTTGGCTCTGTTTCCCAGGATCTGCTACCCTGGGCACTGCTCCCTCTGGACCTGCTTCCCTTCGGCAATACTACTCCTGGCCCAGCTCCCCCCTGGGTTCTGCCTCGCCCCGCGGACCTGTTTCCCCTTGATCCTGCTCCACTGGTCCTGCTTCCCATGTGTCCTCCTTTCCCTGGACTCTGCTCCTCCTTGCCCTGCTCCCCTGGGTCCTGTTCCCTGGGCCGTTCTTCCACGTGTGCTTTTGTCATCCTGGGCGCTGCTCCCCCTTTGCCCTTCTCCCCCTGGGTCTGTTCCCCATGGCTTTGGTCCTCCTTGCCCTGCTCCCTTAGGACCTGCTCTCCCTTACCTTGGTCCCCTGGGCCCTACTCCCATTGAGTCCTTCTCCCCCTGGCCCTCCTCCCCTGGGCCCTGCTCCCCCTGTGTCCTGCTTCCCCTGGCCCTCCTCCCCTGGGTCCTGCTCCCCCTGGGTCCTGCTCCCTTGGCCCTGCTCCCCCCTGGGCTCCAATCCCTCAGAGCCCTGATTTCCCTAGTTCCTGCTCTCCCTGGTCCTGCTTCCTCAGGCCCCACTCCCTCTGGCCCTGCTCCGCTTGGCCCTGTTCCCCCTGGCCCTGCTTCCCTGGGCCCTGCAACCCCTGGCTCTTCTTGCCCTGGGCCCTAGGTTCCCTGTGCCCCGCTTCCCCTAGGCCCTGCTCCCCTAAGCCCTGCTCCCCCTGGCACTGCTCCCCATGAGCCCTGCTCCTCCTGGCCCTTCTCCACCTGGCCCTGCTCCCCTGGGCCCTACTCCCCCTAGGAACTGCTCCTCCTACACCCGCTCCCTGGGCCCTGCTCCTCCTGACCCCTCCTCCCCCTACCCCTGCTACCCTAGCCTGCTACCTATGGGGCCTACACCACGTGGTCCTGCTCCTCCTGGGCCCTGCTCCCACTGGCACTTCTCCCCTGGGCCCTGCTCCCCCCAGTCCTGGTTCCTGGGGTCCTACGACTGTGGACCTGCTCTCCTTGGTCCTATTCCCCATGGCCTGCTCCCCTGGGCCCTGATCCTCCCTGTCCCTGCTCCCCTGGGCTGTGCTCCTCTGGTACTGCTGCCCCTGGGCCCTGCTCCTCCTAGCCCTGCTCCGCTAGGCCCTTCTACACCCTGGGCTCCGCTACCCTTGAGCCCTGCTCCACTGTCCCTTCTCCCTCAGGCCCCACTCCCTGTGGACTCTACTCCTACTAGTCCTGCTCTCCTGGGCCCTGCTACCCAGATCCTCCTGTCCTTTTGCCCGGTTCCCCCTGGCCCTGTTCCCCTGGGCCCTATTCCCTCCAGTCCTGCTCCTCTGGTAACTTCTTTCCCTGGCCCTACTCCCTGTAGGCACCGTTCCCCTTAGCCCTGCTCTCCTGGGCTCTGCACCACCTGGTCTCCTCTCCCTGGGCCCTGCTCTGCCCGCTCCTGCTCCTCCTGGGTGTTGCTCCTCATGGTCCTGCTCCCCTGGGCCCAGCACACCAGACCCCGCTTCCCTGGGCCCTGCTCTTCTGGGCCTTGCTTCCCTTGGCCTTCTCCCCTGGGCTCTGCTCCCCCTGGCTCTGCTCCTCTAGGCCCTACTACCCTGGGCCCTCCTCCTTCTGGTCCTGCTTTCCTAGACCTACCTCCCCCTTGGCCTTGCTCCCCGAGTTCTTTTTCCTGGGCTCTACTCCCTATGGAACTGGCCCCCCTGACCCTCCTCTCCTAGGCCCTACTTCCCTGTGCCCTGCTACTCCAAACTCTGCTACCCCTGACTCTGCTCCCCCTGGCCCTACTCGCTATGGGCTCTGCTCCCCCTAGACCATGCACCTGAGCCATGCACCTCCAACCGCTGCTCCCCATGGGACCTGCTCCCGTGAGCCTGAACTCCAGGGCCCTGCACCCCCAGGTACTTCCCTCCCTGGGCCCTTCTACCCTTGTCCCTTTTCCTCCTGGCCCCACTCCCCATGGCCCTGATTTCCGGAGCCATGCTCTCCCTGATAGTGTTCCCCATTGGCCCTACTCCCTCTGGCCCTACTCCCTGTGGGCTCTGCACTCCCTAGCCCTGCTCTCCTGGGCCCTGGTCCCCTTGGTCCTCCTCTTCCTGGACCCTGATCCACCTGGCCCTGTTATGCTCTCCTGGCCACTACTCACTCCAGTCCTGCTCCCCAGGGCCCTGCTACCCCTGGTGATGCTCCTCCTGGGCCTTGGTCAACCTGGAACCCGCTCCCACTTGGCCTGCTCCCCTGGGCCCTGCACCCCTTGTGTCCTGCTTCCCCTGGCCCTGCTCCCCATGGGCCCTTTCACCCTGGCCCTGCTCCGCATAGACCCATTCGCCCTGGCCCTGCTCCCCGTGGGCCCTTTTCTTCTGGTCCCTGCTTTCCCTGGGCCTGCTCCCCTGGGCCATACTCCTCCTTGGCTCTGATCCCCTGTGCCCTATTCCCCCTGGGACCTTCCCACTTGGACCCTGATCCCCCTGGTATTGCTCTCCATGGGCTCTGCTCCCCCGGATCCTTCTTCCCATGTTCTCTGCTTCTCCTGGGCCCTGATCCCCCTAGCCATGCTCCTCCTTGCCCTGTTCCCCCTGGCTCTGCACCTCTGGGCCCTACTCCCCTGAGATGTGCTCCTCTGTGGCCCTGCTCCGCTGTGCCATGCTCCCTCTGGTCCTGCTCACTCAGGCTGTACTCCCCCTGTACCTGTTCCCCTGGACCCAGCTCTATTTGGCCCTGCTCCCTCTGGTCCTGATTTCCTGGGTGACTGCTCCCCCTTGCATTGGGCCCTTCTCCCCCTGGCCCTAATCCCCTGGTTCTGCTCTCATTGTAGCCTGCTCCACTTGGTCCTGATAACCATGGCCATGCTCCCCATAGGGCTTGCTCCACCTGGACCTAACCCCTGGCCTTGCACCCCCTGGCCCTGCTCACCTGGGCCCTGCTCCTCCTCAGCCCTGCTTCCCCTGGCCCTGCTTACCTTGAACCTGCTCCTTTGGGCCCTGCTCCCCTGAGCCCTGATCCTACTGGATCCTGCTCTCCTTGGGCTCTGCTCCTTCTGGGCCCTGCTCCCCCGAGCCCTGCTCCACCTGGGTCCTGCTCTCCTTGGGCTCTGCTCCCCAAGGTCTTGCCCCACATGGTCCGTAATACCCCGGACCCTATTCTCCCTGATTTCTGATTCTCCTGGGCCCTGCTCCTCCTGACCCTGCTTTCCTGGGCCCTGCTCCCCACTGGGCTCACCTCTTCCTGAGTCCTGCTCCCGCTTAGCCCTGCTCACCCTGTTCCTGCTTCCCCATGGCCCATTCCCTCTTGCCCTGATCACCTGGCCCTGCTTTCCTGGGCCCAACTTCCCCTGGCCCTGCTCCCCTGGGCCATGCTCCTCTGCACCCTACTTCTCCTGGACCCTTCCCTCCTGGGCCCTGCTCCATCTGGTCTTGCTCCGCATGGGCCCTGCTCCCCTGGGCCCTTCTCCCCTTGTTCCCTGCTTCTCTTGGGCCTTGCTCCCCCTATCGCAGCTACCCCTTGCCCTACTTCCCCGGGGCCCGCTCCTCCAGGACCTGCTCCCCCTGGTAATGCTCTCCCTGAGCCCTTTTTCGACTGGGCCCTGCTGCCCTGGCCCTTCTCCTCCTGGCTCTACTCCCTGTGGGCTCCGCACCCCTAGATATCCTCTCCTCATCCCTGGTCCTCTATACTCCTATCCCTGGACCTTGCCCCACCTGCTCCTCCTGGGCCCTCCCTTCCCTGGCTCTGTCCCCTGGACACTACTCCCTCCAGTCCTGCTCCCCAGGGCCCTGCTACCCCTGGTGATGCTCCTCCTGGGCCTTGGTCAACCTGGAACCCGCTCCCACTTGGCCTGCTCCCCTGGTAACTTCTTTCCCTGGCCCTACTCCCTGACTCTGTTCCCCAGGTACCTGCTCTCTGGGCCTGCTCCCCCTGGCCCTGCTCTGCTGGGAAATTCTCCCCCTTGGGGCCTGCTCCTCGTGGCACTGCTCACTGGGTCCCACTCTCCCCTGGTCCTGCTCTTGGGCCCTTCTCCCCCTGGGCTCTTTTTTCCCTGTGCACTGCTCCCCTTAGGCCCTGCTCCCCCTGGATCCTGCTCCCCCTTGTCCTGTTCCCCATGGGCCTTGCTCACCTGTACTGCTCTCCCTGCCCCTACTCCCTGTGGCCTCTGCTATCCCTAACATTGATCTACTGGGCTCTGCTATCCCTGGCCCTCCTCTCCCTGGGCCCTAATCCCCCCTGTCCTGCTTACCCAAGGACCCAGCTGTCACTGGCCCTGCTGTCCCTCACGCTGCTTCCCCTGGGCGTTTTCTCCCGGTACCTGCTCCTCCTGGTACTGCTCCCCTGGTCTTGCTCCCCTTGCGCTCTGCTCCTCCTCGCCCTGCTCCTATGTGCCCTGCTCTCCCTGGGCTCGGTTCCCCCTGAGCACTGCAACTTCTTGGCCCTGCTCTCCCTGGTCCTGCTTCCTTGGGCCCCGCTCCCATTGGCCCTGCTCCCCCTGGACCTGTTCCTCCTAATCCTTCTCCCCTGGGACCTGCACCCTCTGGTCCTGCTCCCCCGGACCCTGCTCCTCCTGGCTCTTCTCCACTGGACCCTGCTCACCCCTGGACCTGCTCTCTGGTCCCTGCTCCCCCTGATTTTGCTCCTCTGGTACTGCTACCCCTGGGCCATGCTCCTCCTGGCCCTGCTCCGCTAGACGCTTCTACCCCTGGGGTCCGCTACCCTTGAGACCTTCTACCCTGTCCCTAATACCTCAGGCCCCACTCCCTGTGGGCTCTGGTCCTACTAGCCCTGCTCTCCTGGGCCCTGCGCCCCAGATCCTCCTGTCCTTTGGCCCTGTTCCTCCTGGGCACTATTCCCTCCAGTCCTGTTCTCCTGGGCCCTTCTTCTCCTGAGCCCTGCTCCCCATGTTCCCAGGTCCCCCAGGCCCTTATCCCCCTGTTCCCTGCTTCTCCTGGGTTCTGCTTCCCCTGGCCCTGCTCCCTATTGCCCTGCTTCCCTGGGCCTCCTCCCCTGGGACCTTCTATCCCTGTTACTGCTCTCACTGGGCCCTTGCCCCCTTTCCCTTTTCTCCCTGGCTATGCTCAACTGGGCCGTGCTCCTCTGGTAACTTCTTTCCATGGCCCTACTCCCTGTTGGCACTGTTCCCCTTAGCCCTGCTCTCCTGGGCTCTGCACCCCCTGGTCCTCCTCTCCCTGGAGCCTGCTCTGCCCAGTCCTGCTCCTCCTGGGTGCTGCTCCTCATGGTCCTTCTCCCTTGTGCCCTACTTCCCGCAGTCCCTCTCACCTGGGTCTAGCTCACCAGGCCCTGCTGCCCTGGGCCCTGCTCTTCTTGGCCTTGCTTCCCTTGGCCTTCTCCCCTGGGCTCTGCTCCCCCTGGCTCTGCTCCTCTAGGCCCTCCTACCCTAGGCCATGCTCCCTCTCGTACTGCTTTCCGGGACCTACCTCCCCCTTGGCCTTGCTCCCCCGGTCCTGTTTCCTGGGCTCTACTCCCTATAGAACTGGCCCCCCTTGCCCTCCTTTCCTAGGCTCTGCTTCCCTGGGCCCTACTACTCCAAACTCTGCTCCCCCTGACTCTGCTCACCCTGGCTTTAGTCCCTATGGGCTCTGCTCCTTCTAGTACATGCACCTGAGCCATGCACCTCCTACTGCTGCTCCCCATTACCCTGCTCCCCTGGGCCATGCTCTCTATGATACTGGTCCCCATTGGCCCTACTCCCTCTAGCCATACTCCCTGTGGGCTCTGTACTCCCTAGCCCTGCTCTCCTGGGCAGTGCTCCCCTTGGTCCTCCTCTTCCTGGACCCTGATCCACCCGGCCCTGGTTCTGCTCCCCTGGGCACTACTCCCTCCAGTCCTGCTCCCCAGGGCCCTGCTCCCGCTGGTTATGCTCCTCCTAGGCCTTGGTCAACCTGGAACCCGCTCCCACTTGGCCTGCTCCCCTGGGCCCTGCACCCCTTGTGTCCTGCTTCCCCTGGCCCTGCTCCCCATGAGCCCTTTGCCCTGGCCCTACTCTCCGTGGGCACTGCTCTTCTGGTCCTGGCTTTCCCTGGGCCTGCTCCCCTGGGCCATACTCCTCCTTGGCTCTGCTCCCCTGTCCCCTATTCCCCCTGGGACCTTCCCACTTGGGCCCTGCTCCCCCTGGTATTGCTCCCCTTGGGCTCTGCTCCCCCGGACCCTTCTTCCCCTGTTCTCTGCTTCTCCTTGCCCCTGATCCCCCTTGCCTTGCTCCTCCTTGCCCTGTTTCCCCTGGCTCTGCACCTCTGGGCCCTACTCCCCTGAGCTGTGCTCCTCTGTGACCCTGCTCCCCTGGGCCATGCTCCCTCTGGACCTGCTCACTCAGGCTGTATTCCCCCTGACCCTGCTCCCCTGGGACCAGCTCTATTTGGTCCTGCTCCCTCTGGTCCTGATTTCCTGGGTAACTGCTTCCCCTTGCATTGAGGCCTTCTTCCCCTGGCCCTAATCCCCTGGTTCTGCTCTCCTTGTGGCCTTCTCCACTTGGTCCTGATAACCATGGCCCTGCTCCCCATGGGGCTTGATCCTCCTGGACCTAACCCCTGGCCCTGCACCTCCTGGCCCTGCTTCCCTTGACCCTGCTCCTTCTGGGCCCTGCTCCCCCGAGCCCTGCTCCCCATGGATCCTGCTCCCCATGGTCTTCTCCCATATGGTCCGAAACACCCCGGACACTATTCTCCCTGATTTCTCATCTCCTGGGCCCTGCTTCCTACTGGGCTCACCTCTTCCTGAGTCCTGCTCCAGCTTAGCACTGCTCGCCCTGTTCCTGCTTCCCCGGGCCCCATTCCCTCTGGCCCTGCCCACCTGGCCCTGCTTTCCTGGGCCCAACATCCCCTGGCCCTACTCCCCTGGGCCATGCTCCTCTGCACCCTACTTCCCCTGGACCCATCCCCCCTGGGCCCTGCTCCACCTGGTCTTGCTCCTCATGGGTCCTGCTCCCCTGGGCCCTTCTCCCCCTGTTCCCACTTCTCTTGGGCCTTGCTTCCCCTATCCCAGCTCCCCCTTGCCCTACTTCCCTGTGGCCCACTCCTCCAGGACCTGCTCCCCCTGGTAATGCTCTCCCGGGGCCCATTTTTCGCCTGGGCCCTAATCTCCTGGCCCTTCTCCTCCTGGCTCTACTCCCTGTGGGCTCTGCACCCCTAGCCTTGCTCTCCTCATCCCTGGTCCTCTAATACTCCTCTCCCTGGTCCCTGCCCCACCTGCTCCTCCTGGGCCCTGCCCACCCTGGCCCTGTCCCCTGGGCCCTACTCCCTCCAGTCCTGCTCCCCTGTTCCAGCTTCCCTGACTCTGTTCCCCAGGGCCCTGCTCTCTGGGCCTACTCTCCCGGGCCCTGCGCTCCTGGGCCCTGCCCCCCCTGGGCCCTTTTCCTCTTGGCCCTGCTCTGCTGGGCCCTTCTCCCCCTGGGGCCCTGCTCCTCGTGGCACTGATCACTGGGTCCCGCTCTCCCCTGGTCCTGATCTTGGGCTCTGCTCCCCCTGGGCCCTGTTTTCCCTGTGCCCTGCTCCCCTTAGGCCCTGCTGCCCCTGGATCCTGCTCCCCCTTGTCCTGTTCCCCATGGGCCCTGCTCACCTGTACTGCTCTCCCTGCCCCTACTCCCTGTGGGCTCTGTTATCCCTAGCACTGATCTACTGGGCTCTGCTACCCCTGGCCCTCCTCTCCCTGGGCCCTGCTCCCCCTTGTCCTGCTTACCATTGGACCCGGCTGTCCCTGGTCCTGTTGTCCCTCGCACAGCTTCCCCGGAGCCAGCTCCCCCGGTTCCTGCTCCTCCTGGTACTGCTCCCCCTGGGACCTGGTCCTCCTGGCCCTGTTCCCATGTGCCCTGCTCCTTTTGGGCTCTGTTCCCCCTGAGCACTGTAACTTCTTGGCCCTGCTCTCCCTGGTCCTGCTTTTTTGGGCCCCGCTCACACTGGCCCTGCTCCCCGTGGACCTGTTCCTTCTGATCCTGCTCCCCTGGAACCTCCTTCCTCTGGTCCTGCTCCCCCGGTCCCTGCTCCTCCTGGCCCTTCTCCACTGGGCCCTGCTCACCCCTGGACCTGCTCTCTGGGCCCTGCTCCCCCTGATTTTGTTCCCTGGACCCTGGTTCCCCTGTGTCCCGCTCCCCCTGGTCCCTCCTCCCCCAGGTCCTGCTCTCCATTGTCCCTCCTACCCTGGTTTTGCTTCCCGTGCCCCAACTCCCTGAGGGATCTGCTCCCCCTATTAATGCTCTCCTGGGCCTTTCTCCCCATAGGCCTCCTATCTATGGGCCTGCTCCACGTGGTCCTGCTCCTCCTGGGCCCTGCTCCCACTGGCCCTTCTCCCCTGGGTCCTGCTCCCCCCAGTCCTGGTTCCTTGGGTCCTACAACCCTGGACCTGGTCTCCTTGGTTCTATTCCCTCTGGCCTGCTCCCCTGGACCCTGATCGTCCCTGTCCCTGCTCCCCTGGGCTGTGCTCCTCTGGTACTGCTACCCCTGGGCCCTGCTCCTCCTGACCCTGGTCTGCTAGGCCCTTCTATCACCTGGGCTCCGCTACCCTTGAGCCCTGCTCCCCTGTCACTGCTCCCTCAGGCCCTACTCCCCATGGGCCCAGCTCCCCTGGGCCCTTATACCCCAGTTCCCTGCTAATCCTGGGTTCTGCTTCCCCTGGCCCTGCTTCCCATTGCCCTGCTTCCCTGGGCCTCCTCCCCTGGGACCAGATATCCATGGTACTGCTCTCTCTGGGCCCTTGTCCCCCTTGCCCTTTTCGCCCTTGCTATGCTCCCCTGGCCCTGCTCCTCTGGAAACTTCTTTCCCTGGCCCTACACCCTGTAGGCACTCTTCCCCTTAGCACGGGAAGCAAAACCAGGGTAGCAGGGACAATGGAGAGCAGGACCAGGGGGAGGAGGTACCAGGGGGACCGGGACACAGAAGAACCAGTGTCCAGAAAAGCAAAATCAGGGGGAGCAGGGCCCACAGAGCAGGTCCAGGGGTGAGGAGGGCCCAGTGGAGAAGGGCCAGGAGGAGCAGGGTCCGAGAGAGCGGGACCAAAGGGAGGAGGTCCCCTGGGAGCAGGATCAGGAGGAACAG
Organism: Callospermophilus lateralis; assembly: GCF_048772815.1. Taxonomy (NCBI): domain Eukaryota; kingdom Metazoa; phylum Chordata; class Mammalia; order Rodentia; family Sciuridae; genus Callospermophilus; species Callospermophilus lateralis. The sequence continues at coordinate 538,381 of NW_027517798.1, forward strand.
GTCCAGGGGGAGCAGGGCCTGTGGGAGCGGGGCCCAAGGAAGCAGGACCAGGGAGATCAGGACCCAGAAGTTGCCGTGCTCAGGGGGAACAGAGCCCAGGGGGAGCAGGGCAAGGAGGAGCAGTACCAGGAGTAGCAGGTACCAGGGGAGCAGGCCCCGGGGAAGCAATGTGAGGGACAGCAGGGCAAGGGATAGCAGGGTCCTAGGGTATCAGGGAAGGGGGGAGCAGGGCCCAGGGAGACGAGGGCCAGGGGTAGCAGAGCCCAGTAGATCAATGCTAGGGATAGCAGAGCCCAAAGGGAGTAGGGGCAGGGAGAGCAGTACAGGTGAGCAGGGCCCATGGGGAACAGGACCAGGAGTAGCAGGGCCTAGGGGGAGCAGGGCACAGGGAAAACAGGGCCCAGGGGGAGCAGGGCCCAAGAGCAGGACCAGGGGAGCAGAACAAGGGGGAGCAGGCCCAGAGAGCAGGGCCCTGGGGAATAGGGTCAGGGGAGTAGGAACAGGGGAGCAGGACTGGAGGGAGTAGGGCCCAGGGGACAGGGCCAGGGTGGGCAGGGCCCAGGAGGAGCAGGTGGGGCAGGGTCCAGGGAGAGGAGTATTAGAGGACCAGGGATGAGGAGAGCAAGGCTAGGGGTGCAGAGCCCACAGGGAGTAGAGCCAGGAGAAGAAGGGCCAGGAGATTAGGGCCCAGGCGAAAAATGGGCCCCGGGAGAGCATTACCAGGGGGAGCAGGTCCTGGAGGAGCGGGCCCCGGGGAAGTAGGGCAAGGGGGAGCTGGGATAGGGGGAACAAGGCCCAAGAGAAGCAGGGAACAGGAGGAGAAGGGCCCAGGGGAGCAGGGCCCATGCGGAGCAAGACCAGGTGGAGCAGGGCCCAGGGGGGAAGGGTCCAGGGGAAGTAGGGTGCAGAGGAGCATGGCCCAGGGGAGCAGGGCCAGGGGATGTTGGGCCCAGGAAAGCAGGGCCAGGTGAGCAGGGCCAGAGGGAATGGGGCGCGGGGAAGCACGAACAGGGCGAGCAGGGCTAAATGGGAGCAGGACTCAGGAAGAGGTGAGCCCAGTGGGGATCAGGGCCCAGGAAAGTAGGGCCAGGAGGAGCAGGGCCCAGGAGAATCAGAAATCAGGGAGAATAGGGTCCGGGGTATTACGAACCATGTGGGGCAAGACCATGGGGAGCAGAGCCCACGGAGAGCAGGACCCAGGGGGAGCAGGGCTCGGGGGAGCAGGGCCCAGAAGGAGCAGGGTCAAGGGAAGCAGGGCCAGGGGAAACAGGTCTGAAGAGGAGCAGGGCCCAGGGGAGCAGGGCCAGGGGGTGCAGGGCCAGGGGTTAGGTCCCGGAGGAACAAGCCCCATGGAGAGCAAGACCATGGCTTTCAGGACCAAGTGGAGCAGGCCACAAGGAGAGCAGAACCAAGGGATTAGGGCCAGGGGGAGAAGGGCCCAATGCAAGGGGGAGCAGTCACACAAGAAATCAGGACCAGAGGGAGCATGGCCCAGGGGAGCAGGGCCACAGAGGAGCACAGCTCAGGGGAGTAGGGCCCAGAGGTGCAGAGTCAGCTGGGACAGGGCAAGGAGGAGCATGGCTAGGGGGATCAGGGCCCAGGAGAAGCAGAGAACAGGGGAAAAGGGTCTGGGGGAGCAGAGCCCATGCAGAGCAATACCAGGGGGATCAGGGCCCAAGTGGGAAGGTCCCAGGGGGAATAGGGCACAGGGGAGCAGAGCCAAGGAGGATAATGGCCCAGGGGAGCAGGCCCAGGGAAAGCAGAGACCAGAAGAATAGGGCCCATGGGGAGCAGGAGCAGGACGAAAGGGCCCATGGGGAGCAGGGCCAGGGGAAGCAGGACACAAGGGGTGCAGGGCCCGGGGAGCAGGCCATTGGAGCGCGTTCCAGGTTGACCAAGGTCCAGGAGGAGCATAACCAGGGAAAGCAGGGCCCAGGGGAGCAGGACTGGATGGAGTAGGGCCCAGGGGAGCAGAACCAGGGCCAGGTGGATCAGGGTCCAGGAAGAGGAGGACCAAGGGCATCAGGGCCCAGGAGAGCAGGGCTAGGGAGTGCAGAGCCCACAGGGAGGAGGGCCAGAGGCAGTAGGGCCAATGGGGAACAGTATTAGAGCATGGCCCGGGGTATCAGGGCCATGGAAAGTAGGGCCAGGAGGAAAGGGCCAAGGGTAGAGGGGCCCACGGAGAGAAATACCTGGGGGTGCAGGGCCCCGGAGTTCAGGCCCAAGGGAGCAGGTCCCATGGGGAGCAGCGGTTGGAGGTGCATGGCTCAGTTGTATGGTCTAGGGGAAAAAGAGCCAATAGGAGTAGGGCCAGGGGGAGCAGAGTCAGTGGTAGCAGAGTTTGGAGAAGCAGGGCACAGGGAAGCAGGGCCTAGGAGAGGAGGGCCAGGGGGGCCAGTTACATAGGGAGTAGAGCCCAGGAAACAGGACCAGGGGAGAAAGGCCAAGGGGGAGGTAGGTCCAGGAAAGCAGGACCAGAGGGAGCAGGGCCCAGGGTAGTAGGCCCTAGAGGAGCAGAGCCAGGGGGAGCAGAGCCCAGGGGATAAGGCCAAGGGAAGCAAGGCCCAGAAGAGCAGGACCCAGGGGAGCAGGGCCTGGTGTGCAGGGCCTAGGGGAGCAGGACTGCAGGAAGTAGGGCCCAAGGGAGCAGGACCATGAGGAGCAGCACCCAGGAGGAGCAGGACCGGGCAGAGCAGGGCCCAGGGAGAGGAGGACCAGGGGGTGCAGAGCACAGGAGAGCAGGGCAATGGGAACGTTGCCTACAGGGAGTAGGGCCAGGGAAAGAAGTTACCAGAGGAGCAGGGCCCAGGGGAGCATAGCCAGGGAGAAAAGGGCAAGGGGGACAAGGGCCCAGTGAGAGCAGTACCAGGGATAGCAGGTCCCAGGGGAGGAGGCCCAGGGAAGCAGGGCAATAGGTAGCAGGGCCAGGGGAAGCAGAACCCCGGAGAAGCAGGGAACAGGGGGATACGGGCCCGGGGGAGCTGGGCCCATAGGGATCAGGGCCGAGGGGAAGAAGGGTCCAGGGGAACAGGACTGGAGGGAATAGGACCCAGGGGAACAGGGCCAGGGGGAACAGGGCGAAAGGACAGGAGGTCTGGGGAGCAGGGCCCTGGAGAACAGGGCTAGTAGGAGCAGAGCCCACAGGGAGTGGGGCCTGAGGGAGCAGGACTGGGGAGCAAGTCTCAAGGGTAGCGGAGCCCAGGGGTTAGAAGGGCCTAGCAAAGCAGGGCCAGGAGGAGCAGGGTGCAGGGGTAGCAGTACCAGAGTAGCACAGCCCAGGGGAGCTGGGACAGGGAGGATCAGGGGCCAGGGGAGCAGGCCAAGGGGAATAGTACCAAGGAGAGCATGTGAAGGGTTGTAGGGCCGTAGGAACCAGTATAGGGGGCAGCAGGGCACAGGGGAGAAGGGTCAGTGAGAGCAGGGCTCAGGAGGAGCAGCACCACGTGGAGAAGGCCCCATACAATGGAGGCCTATGGGGAGAAAGGCCCCGGAGAGCATGGATAGGGGGAGTAGATCCCACAGGGAGATGGGGCACGGGAAGCAAAACCAGGGTAGCATGGACAATGGAGAGCAGGACCAGGGGGAGGAGGAACCAGGGGGCGCGGGACACAGGGGAACCAGGGTGCAGGGAAGCAAAATCAGGGGGAGCAGGGCCCAGAGAGCAGGTCCAGGGATGAGCTGGGCCCAGTGGAGAAGGACCAGGAGGAGCAGGGTCTGGGGGAGCAGGACCAGAGGGAGCAGGTCCCAGGGGAGCAGGATCAGGAGGAATAGGTCCAGGGGGAGGAGGACCAGTGGGAGCGGGGCCCAAGGAAGCAGGACCAGGGAGAGTAGGGCCAAGAAGTTGCAGTGCTCAGGGGGAACAGAGCCCAGGGGGAGCAGGGCACATAGGAGCAGGGCCAGGAGGAGCAGGTCCCAGGTGGAGCAGTAGCAGGAGGAGCAGGTACCGGGGGAGCTGGCTCCGGGGAAGCAGTGCGAGGGACAGCAGGGCCAGGGACACCAGGGTCCTAGGGTAAGCAGGACAGGGGGGAGCAGGGCCCAGGGAGAGGAGGACCAGGGGTAGCAGAGCCCAGTAGCTCAGTGCTAGGGATAGCAGAGGTCACAGGGAGTAGGGGCAGGGAGAGCAGTACAGGTGAGCAGGGCCCATGGGGAACAGGACCAGGGGGAGCAGGATCCAGAGGGAGCAGGGCCTAGGGGGAGCAGGGCACAGGCAAAACAGGGCCCAGGGGGAGCAGAGCCAAGAGCAGGACCAGGGGAGAGCTGGACCCAGTGAGCAATGCCACGAGGAGCAGGGCCCAAAGGGGAGAAGGGCCCAGCAGAGCAGGGCCAGGAGGAAAAGTGCCCAGGGGGGGCAGGGCCCAGGAGAGTAGGGCCCAGGGGAGCAGGGCCAGGGGGAGCAGGCCCAGAGAGCAGGGCCCTGGGGAACAGAGTCAGGGGAGCTGGAACAGGGGAGCAGGACTGGAGGGAGTAAGGCCCAGGGGACAGGGCCAGGGTGGTCAGGGCCCAGGAGGAGCAGGTGGGGCAGTGTCCAGGGAGAGGAGTATTAGAGGACCAGGGATGAGGAGAGTAAGGCTAGAGGTGCAGAGCCCACAGGGAGTAGCGCCAGGAGAAGTGCCATGCGAGCAGGGCCCTGGCGGAAAATGGCCCAGGGAGAGCATTACCAGGGGGAGTAGGAACTGGAGGAGCGGGCCCCGGGGAAGTAGGGCAAGGGGGAGCTGGGATAGGGGGAGCAAGGCCCAAGAGAAGCAGGGAACAGGGGGAGAAGGACCCAGGGAGCTGGGCCCATGCGGAGCAAGACCAAGTGGAGCAGGGCCCAGGGGGGAAGGGTCCAGGGGAAGTAGGTTGCAGAGGAGCATGGCCCAGGGGAGCAGGGCCAGGGGAAGTTTGTGCCCAGGAAAGCAGGGCCAGGTGAGCAGGGCCAGAGGGAATGTGGCCCGGGGAGGCAGGAACAGGGCGAGAAGGGCTAAGCGGGAGCAGGACTCAGGAAGAGGTGAGCTCAGTGGGGAGCAGGGCCCAGGAAAGCAGGGCCAGGAGAAGCAGGGCCCAGTAGAATCAGAAATCAGGGAGAATAGGGTCCGGGGTATTACGGACCATGTGGGGCAAGGTCATGGGGAGCAGAGCCCACAGAGAGCAGGACCCAGGTGCAGCAGGGTTCGGAGGAGCAGGTCCCAGAAGGAGCAGGGTCAAGGGAAGCAGGGCCAGAGGAAGCAGGGCTGAGGAGGAGCAGGGCCCAGGGGAGCAGGGCCAGGGGGTGCAGGGCCAGGGCTTAGGTCCAGGAGGATCAAGCCCCATGGGGAGCAGGGCCATGGTTATCAGGACCCAGTGGAGCAGGCCACAAGGAGAGCAGAACCAAGGGATTACGGCCAGGGGGAGAAGGGCCCAATGCAAGGGGGAGCAGTGACCCAGGAAATCAGGACCAGAGGGAGCAGGGCTAAATAGAGCTGGGCCCAGGGGAGCAGGGTCAGGGGGAATACAGCCTGAGTGAGCAGGCCCAGAGGGAGCATGGCCCAGGGGAGCAGGGCCACAGAGGAGCACAGCTCAGGGGAGTAGGTCCCAGAGGTGCAGAGCCAGGGGGAACAGGGCAAGGAGGAGCATGGCTAGGGCGATCAGGGCCCAGGAGAAGCAGAGAACAGGGGAAGAAGGGTCCGGGGGAGCAGAGCCCATGGGGAGCAATACCAGGGGGAGCAGGGCCCAAGTGGGAAGGTCCCAGGGGGAATAGGGCACAGGGGAGCAGAGCCAAGGAGGAGTATGGCCCAGGGGAGCAGGCCTAGGGAAAGCAGGGACCAGAAGAACAGCGCCCATGGGGAGCAGGTTCAGGGCGAAAGGGCCCATGGGGAGCAGGGTCAGGGCAAAAGGGCCCATGGGGAGCAGGGCCAATGGAAGCAGGACACAAGGGGTGCAGGCCATGTGGGAGCGGGTTCCAGGTTGACCAAGGCCCAGGAGGAGCATCACCAGGGGTCGTAGGGCCCTGGGGAGCAGGACTGGAGGGAGTAGGGCCCAGGGTAGCAGAACCAGGGCCAGGTTGATCAGGGTCTAGGAAGAGGAGGAACAAGGGGAGCAGGGCCCAGGAGAGAAGGGCTAGGGAGTGCAGAGCCCACAAGGAGGAGGGCCAGAGGGAGTAGGGCCAATGGGGAACAGTATCAGGGAGGGCATGGCCCGGGGGAGCAGGGCCATGGGGAGTGGGGCCAGGAGGAAAAGGGCCAAGGGTAGAAGGGCCCAGGGGGAGAAGTACCTGGGGGTGCAGGGCCCCGGAGTTCAGGCCCAGGGGAGCAGGTCCCATGGGGAGCAGCGGTTAGAGGTTCATGGCTCAGTTGCATAGTCTAGGGGCAGCAGAGCCCATAGGGAGTAGGGCCAGGGGGAGCAGAGTCAGGGGTAGCAGAGTTTGGAGTAGCAGGGCACAGGGAAGCAGGGCCTCCTTCTGGCCCTTCTCCACTGGGACCTGCTCACCCCTGGACCTGCTCTCTGGGGCCTGCTCCCCCTGATTTTGCTTCCCTGGACCCTGGTTCCCCTGTGCACCGCTTCCCCTGGTCCCTCCTCCTCCTGGTCCTGCTCTCCATTGTCCCTGGTCGCCTCTCCCTATGGCCCTGATCCACCTGGCCTTTTTCCCCCTGACTCTGCTCTCCTGGGCTTTGCTCCCCTTAGCCTTGCTCCCTCTGGTCTGTTCCCCCAGGCGCTGCTTCTCCTGGTTTTGCTCCCCTGGGCCCTGTTGCCCCCTGGGCCCGGCTCCCGTTGGTTCTGCTCCCCTGGTCCCTGGTTTTTCCATGCCCTGCTCCCTTCTGGCTGGCCCTGTTCCCTGGGCTGTGCTCCTTCTGTTCTGCTCCCCCTTGGCCTTTTTTCCCTGTGCCCTGCTACTCCTGGGCCCTGCTCCCCCTGGTCCTGCTCCCCATTGGCCCTTCTACCGTGGGCCCTACTTCCTCTAGTCCTGCTCCCTTGGGCCCTGCTCCTCCTGGCCCTGCTCCCCTGGGCCCTACTTTCCTGGGATCTGCTTCACCTGGCCCTGCTTCCCTGGTCTCTTCTCCCCCTGGCCCTGCTCCCCCTGGCCCTTTTATCCTGGCTCCGCTCAATGGGCCCTGCTCCTCGTGAGTCCTGCTCCCCCAGTCTGTGCTTCCCTAGGCCCTGCTCCCCCTTGGACCTGCTCTCCCTAGTCCTGCTTCCACAGGTCCACTCCCTCTGGCCCTGCTCTCCCTGGCCCTGCTCCTTGGGCCCTGTTCCCCTGGTTCTGCTCCCCCTGGGCCCTGCTCCTCTGGTCCTGCGCCGCCTGGCCCTACTCCCTGTGCCCTCTGCTCCCTCTAGCCCTGATCTCCTGGGGCCTGCGCCTCCTGGTCCTCCTCTCCCTGGGCCCTGCTTCCCCGTACCCTGCTCCCCCAGGCCTTGCTCCCCGGGGCCCTACTCCCCCCAGTCCTACTCCCCTGGGCCCTGCTTCTCCTGGTTCTGCTCCTCCTGGGTCCTGTTCCCCTGGGCCCTGCTCCCCCTGGGCCATGATCCCCCTGAGTCCTGCTCCCCCTGGTTTTGCTTCCCTGGGCCCTGCTTCCCCTGGCCCTCTTCCCCAGACACTGCTCCCCAGGCCCTACTTCCCCAGGCCCTCTCTCCCAGTCACTGCTCCCCCATGGCCCTGCTTCCCCAGGCCCTGCTCCCCCTAGACCTGTCCACGTTGGGCTCCGCTCCCTCTGGGTCAAGCTCCTCCTAGGAACTTCTCCCCTTGGTCCTGCTTCCCTGCTCCTAACTCCCCCTGGAACTGCATGTCTGCACCTCATTCCCTTTGCCCTCCTCCCCCTGGCCCTGTTCCCCTTGACCCTGCTCCCCCGTACCCTGCTCCCTCTGGTCCTGTTTTCCTGGCCCTGCTCCCTATGGGCCCTGCTCCCTATGGGCCCTGCTCCCCATGGGCCATAAGCTTACTGGCCCTAATCCCTGGCCATGCTCCCCCTGGCTATACTCACCTGGACCCTGCTCTCTTGGGTCCTGCTTCCCCTGGCCCTGCTCCCCTGGGATCTACTCCCCCTGGGCCCATCTCCCCCTGGACCCGGCTCCCCTTGTTTGCTCCCCATGGGCCCTGGTCCCCCGGGCGCTTCTCCCCCTGTTCCCTGCTTCTCCTGGGCCCTACTCCCCATGGCCCTGCTCCCCCTGGCCCTTTTCTACATGGGTCTGCTCCCCTGGCCCTGCTCCTCTGGCACCTGCTCTCCCTGGCTGAGCTCCACTGGGCCCTGCTCCTCCTGGGCCCTGCTTCCCTGCGGTGCTACCCATGGGCCCTTCTCTCCCTGAGCCCTGCTCTCTATGATCTTGCTCCACATGGGCCATGCTACCCCGGACCTAGCTCACCCTGTTCCCTGCTTCTCCTGGGCCCCGCTCCCCCTGGTTCTGCTCCCCCTTTCTCTGCTTCCCCTGCGCTTGCTTCCTTGGGCCCTGCACCCCTGGTACTGCTCTTTCTGGGCCCTTCTCCCCCTGTCCCTGCTCCCCTTGGCCCTTTTCTCCCTGGATCTGCTCCCCTGGACCCTGCTACTCTGGCACCAGCTCTCCCTTGCCCTTCTCCCCTTGGCCTTGCTCTCAGTGTCCTGCTCATCCTGGTCCTGCCCTCCTGGGCCCTGCTCCTCCTGGACCTGCTTCCTTGGGCCCTGCTCCCATCTGGCCATGCTCCCTAGGCTTTGATCCCCCTGGTTATGCTCCCCATGGGCCCTGGTTTCCCTGTGCCCCACTTCCACTGGGCCCTGCTTCCCCTGGGCCCTGCTGGACTTGGTGCTGCTCACCATCGGCCCTGCTCCCCTGACTCTGCTCTCCTGGGCCCTGCTCCCTGTAGGCCTACTCTCCCTGGGCCCTGCTGCACCTGGTCCTACTCCTCCTGGACCCTGCTTCCCAGTCCTGCTCCCCTGGCCCTTGCTCTCCCTGGGCCCTGCTGCCCCTTGGCCCTTCTACCCCTGGCCCTGCTTACACTGACTCCCCCTGTGTTCTCCTCTGCTTGGCCCTGCTCCCCCTGGCCCAACTCCCTGTGGGCTCTGCTCCCCCTAGCCCTGGTCCTCCACTCCCTGGGCCATGCTCCATCTGGTACTACCCCCCCCAGGCCCTGCTCCTCCTGGCCCTGCTCTCCTGAGCCCTACTTCCTCCAGTCCTGCTCCCCTAGGCTCTGCTTCCCCTGGTTCTGCTCCTCCTGGGCCCTGGGCCCCCTGGGCCCCTATCCACCCTGGCACTGGTCCCTCTGGTCCTGCTTCCCTGGGCCCCAATCCTTCTAGCCCTGCTCCCTGTGGCATTGTTCCCACTGGGCCTGCTCCCCTGGGTCCTGCTCCCCTGAGCCCTGTCCCCTCTGGTCCTGCTTTCCTGGGCGCTTCAACCCGTGGCACTTCTCCCCATGGACCCTGCTCCCCTTGGCCCTAATCCCCTGGTCCTGCTATCCTTGGGCCCTGCTCCTCCTGGTCCTGATAATCATTGCCCTGCTCCCCATGGGCCCTGCTCCTCCTGCCCCTAATCCATTGGCCCTGCTCCCCTGGGCCCTGCTCCTCCTGGCCCCTTCTCCCCCTGGCCCTGTTCCCCATGGCCCTTTTTCCTGCCTTTGCCCCCCCTGGATCTGAAACCCCAGCTCCTGCTCCCCTGGGACCTGCTCTCTCTGGCCCTACTCCACTGAACCCTACTCCTGCTTTGTCCTTCTCCCCCTGTGCCTGCTCCTCTGGGCCCTGATCCCTCTGTGTCCTACTTCCCTGGGACCCATCCCTCTGGCCCTGCTCCCCATGGCCCTGCTACCCTGGGCTTGCTCCTCCTGCCCTGCTCCCCTGGGCCCTGCTCCCCCTGGCCCTGCTCCCTGGGCCATGCTACCCCTGGTTCTGCTCCCCCTGGGCCCTGCTCCCCCTGGTCCTGCTCCCCATGTTCTTGCTCCCCTGTCCCTATTCCCTGTGGGCTCCGCTCCCCCTAGTTCTGCTCTCCTGGGCCATGCTCCCCCTGGTCTCTACTCACTGGGCCTTGTTCCACCTGGTCCTGCTCCCCTCAGGCCCTGATCCCTCTTGCCCTGCTCCCCTGGGCCCTAGTCTCCCCAGTTTTGCTCCCCTGGGTCCTGCTTCCCCTGGTTCTGCTCCTCCTGGGCCCTGGTCCCCCTGGGCCCCACTCTCTATGGGCCCTGATTTCCCTGTACCCTGTTTTACCTGGTCCTGCTTCCCTGGGCCCTGCTTTCCCTGGCCCTTCTCTCCTGGCCCTGCTCCCCCTGGTCCTGCTTCCCTGGGCCCTGCTCCCCCTGTGTCCTGCTCTCTCTGGCCCTGCTCCCCTGGGCCCTGCTCCCTCGGGCCCTGCTCCTCCTGCCCTTGCTCCCCTGGGTCCTGCTCCCTACTGGTCTCCACTCCCCATTGCGCCTGCTCCCCCTTGGCCCTGATCTGCTGGTCCTCTTTTCCCGGGCCCTGCTCCCCTTTGCCCTGCTCCTCCTGGCCCTGTTCCCCCTGGCCCTGACTCCTGGACACTGCTCCCGCTGGTTTTGCTTCCCTTGGGCCCTGCTTCCCCTGGCCCTGTTCCCCTGGGTTGATCTCCCTATGGACCTGCTCGCCCTGGGCCCTGCTCCCCCCTGGGCTCCATTCCCCCTGAGCCCTGTATTCCCTTATCCCTGCTCCCCCTGATCCTGCTTCCCTAGGCCTCACTCTCTCTGGCCTTGTTCCCCTGGGGCCTGCACCCTGAACCCCATGGTTCTTCTGCTCCTGGGCCCTGATTTCCATGTGCCCCCTTCCCCTGGGTCCTGCTCCCGCTGGGCCCTGCTCCTCCTGACCATAATACCCTGGCCCTTCTCCCCCTAGCCTTGCTCCCCTCAGCCCTACTCTCCTGGGGCTGCTCCCTCTACCTCTGGTCCCCAGGGCCCTGATCCTCCTGGGCCCTCCTCCCCCTACCCTGCTCCGCTGGGCCCTGCTCCTCCTGGTCATTGTCCCCTTGGGCCCTGCTCCCCCTGGGCCTGCTCACCCTGGTGCAGCTCTCCCTTGGCCCTTCTCCCTCTGGCCTTATTCCTCCTGACACCCTCACCTCTGGGCCCTACTCCCTCCACTCCTGCTCCCCTGTTTCTGCTCCCCTGACTCTGTTCCCCAGGGCCCTGCTGTCCTGGGCTCTGCCCCCCATGGGCACTTTTCTTCCTGGCCCTGCTCTGCTGGGCCCTTCTCCACCTTGGGCCCTGCTCCTCGTGGCACTGCTCACTGGGTCCAGCTCTCCCCTGGTCCTGCTCTTGGGCCCTGCTCCAACTGGGCCCTGTTTTCCCTGTGCCCTGCTCCCCCTAGGCCCTCCTCCCCCTGGATCCTGCTCCCCCTGGTTTTGTTCCCCATGGGCCCTGCTGACCTGTACTGCTCTTCCTGCCCCTACTCCCTGTGGCCTCTGCTATCCCTTGCACTGAATTACTGGGCTATGCTACCCCAAGCCTTCCTCTCACTGGGCCCTGATCCCCCTATTTTGCTTACCATAGGACCCTGCTGTCCCTGGCCCTGCTCTTCCTAGCACTGCTTCCCCTGGGCCTGCTCCCCCGGTACCTGCTTCTCCTGGTAATGCTCCCCCTCATCTTGCTCCCCTTGGGCCCTGCTCCTCCTGGCCCTGCTCATATGTGCCCTGCTCCCATGTGCCCTGCTCCCCCTGGGCTCTGTTCCCCCGGAGCACTGCAACTTCTTGGCCTTGCTCTCCATGGTCCTGCTTCCTTGGGCCCCGCTCCCACAGGCCCTACTCCCCCTGGACCTGTTCCTCCTGATCCTGCTCCCCTGGGACCTCTTCCCTCTGGTTCTGCTCCCCCAGACCCTGCTCCTCCTGGCCCTTCTCCACTGGGCCCTGCTCACCCATGGACCTGCTCTCTGGGCTTTGCTCCTTCTGATTTTGCTTCCCTGGACCCTGGTTCCTCTGTGCCCTGCTCCCCCTGGTCCCTCCTCCCCCTGGTCCTGCTCTACATTGACCCTGCTACCCTGGTTTTGCTTCCAGTGCCCCAACTCCCTGTGGGATCTGCTCCCCCTATCCATGCTCTCCTGGGGATTTCTCCCCGTAGGCCTCTCTTCTACGGGGCTTGCTCCATGTGGTCCTGCTCCTCCTGGGCCCTGCTCCCACTGGCCCTTCTCCCCTGGGCCCTAATCCCCCAAGTCCTGGTTCCTTGGGCCCTACGACCCTGGACTTGCTCTTCTTGGTCCTATTCCCCCTGGCCTGCTCCCCTGGGCCCTGATCCTCCCTGTCCCTGCTCCTCTAGGTGCTTCTACCCCCTGGGCTCCACTACCCTTGAGCCCAGCTCCCCTGTCCCTGCTCCCTCAGGCCCCACTCCCTGTGGACTCTACTCCTACTTGCCCTGCTCTCCTGGACCCTGCTACCCAGATCCTCCTGTCCTTTTGCCCTGTTCCCCCTGGCCCTATTCCCCTGGGCCCTATTCCCTCCAGTCTGGTTCCCCTGGGCTCTCCTTTCCTGGGCCCTGCTCCCCATGGGCCCAGGTCCCCCAGGCCCTTATCTCCCTATTCCCTGCTTCTCCTGGGTTCTGCTTCCCCTGGCCCTGCTCCCTATTGCCCTGCTTCCCTGGGCCTCCTCCCCTGGGACCTGCTATCCCTGGTACTGCTCGCACTGGGCCCTTGTCCCCCTTGCCCTTTTCTCCCTGGCTATGCTCCCCTGGGCCCTGCTCCTCTGGTAACTTCTTTCCCTGGCCCTACTCCCTGTAGGCACTGTTCCTCTTAGCCCTGCTCTCCTGGGCTCTGCACCCCCTGGTCCTCTCTCCATGGGCCCTGCTCTGCCCAGTACTGCTCCTCCTGGGTGCTGCTCCTCATGGTCCTGCTCCTTTGGGCCCTACTTCCCACAGCCCTGCTCCCCTGAGCCCTGCACACCAGGGCCCACTCCCCTGGGCCCTGCTCTTCTGGGCCTTCCTTCCCTTGTTCTTCTCCCCTGGGTTCTGCTCCCCCTGGCTCTACTCCTCTAGGCCCTCCTACCCTGGGCCCTGCTTCCTCTGGTCCTGTTGCCTGGACCTATCTCCCCCTTCGCCTTGCTCCCCCGGTCCTGTTTCCTGGGCTCTACTCCCTATGGAACTGGCCCCCCTGGCCCTCCTCTACTAGGCCATGCTTCCCTGTGCCCTGCTACTCCAAACTCTGCTACCCCTGACTCTGCTCCCCCTGGCCCTACTCCCTATGGGCTCTGCTCTTGCTAGACCATGCACCTGAGCCATGCACCTCCAACCGCTGCTCCCCATGGGAACTGCTCCCCTGGGCCTGAACTCCGGGGCCCTGAAACCCCCAGGTACTTCTCTCCCTGGGCCCCTCTACCCTTGGCACTTTTCCTCCTGGCCCCACTCCCCATTGACCTGCTCCCCTGGGCCATGCTCTCCCTGATACTGTTCCCCATTGGCCCTACTCCCTCTGGCCCTCCTCCCTGTGGGCTCTGCACTCCCTAGCCCTGCTCTCCTGGGCCCTGCTCCCCTTGGTCCTACTCTTCCTGGACCTTGATCCACCTGGCCCTGGTTCTGCTCCTCTGGGCCCTACTCCCTCCAGTCCTGCTCCATAGAGCCCTGCTCCCCCTGGTTATGCTCCTCCTGGGCCTTGGTCAACCTGGAACCCGCTCCCACTTGGCCTGCTCCACTGGCCCTTATCCTCTTGGCCCTGCTCCCCCCAATCATGGTTCCTTGGGCCCTACGACCCTGGACCTGCTCTCCTTGGTCCTATTCCCCCTGGCCTGCTTCCCTGGGCCCTGATCCTCCCTGTCCCTGCTCCCCTGGGCTGTGCTCCTCTGGTACTGCTACCCCTGGGCCCTGCTCCTCCTGGCCCTGCTCCGCTAGGTCCTTCTACTCACTGGGCTCCGCTACCCTTGAGCCCTCCTCCCCTGTCCCTGATCCCTCAGGCCCCACTCCCAGTTGGCTCTGCTCCTACTAGCCCTGCTGTCCTGGTCCCTGCTCCCCAGATCCTCCTGTCCTTTGGCCCTCTACCCCTGAGCCCTATTCCCTCCAGTCCTGTTCCCCTGGGCCCTTCTTCCCCTGGGCCCTGCTCCCCATGTGCCCAGATCAACCGGGCCCTTATCCCCCTGTTCCCTGCTTCTCCTAGGTTCTGCTTCCCCTGGCCCTGCTCCCTATTGCCCGGCTTCCCTGGGCCTCTTCACCTGGGACCTGCTATCCCTGGTACTGCTAGCACTGGGCCCTTGTCCCCCTTTCCCTTTTTCTCCCTGGCTATGCTCCCCTGGGCCCTGCTCCTCTGGTAACTTTTTTCCCTGGCCTTTCTCCCAGTAGGCACTGTTCCCCTTAGGTCTGCTGTCCTGGGCTCTGCACCCCCTGGTCCTCCTTTCCCTGGGCCCTGCTCTGCCCGGTCCATCTCCTCCTGGTTGCTGCTCCTCATGGTGTTGCTCCCTTGGGCCCTACTTCCCGCAGTCCTGCTCATCTGGGCCCTGCACACCACGCCCTGCTCCCCTGGGCCCTGCTCTTCTGGGCCTTGCTTTCCTTGGCCTTCTCCCCTGGGCTCTGCTCCCCCTGGCTCTGCTCCTCGAGGCCCTCCTACCCTGGGCCCTGCTCCCTCTGCTCGTGCTTTCCTGTACCTACCTCCCCCTAGGCCTTGCTCCCCCAGTCCTTTTTCCTGGGCTCTATTACCTATGGAACTGGCCCCAATGGCCCTCCTCTCCTAGGCCCTGCTTCCCTGTGCCCTGCTACTCCAAACCCTGCTACCCCTGACTCTGCTCCCCCTGGCCCTACTCCCATGGGCTCTGCTCCCCCTAGACCATGCACCTGAGCAATGCATCTCCAACCGCTGCTCCCCATGGGACCTGCTCCCCTGGGCCTGAACTCCGGGGCCCTGCACCCCCAGGTACTTTTTGCCCTGGGCCCTTCTACCCTTGGCCCTTTCCTCCTGGCCCCACTCCCCATGGCCCTGCTCCCCTGGGCCATGCTCTCCCTGATACTGTTCCCCATTGGCCCTACCCCCTCTTGCCCTACTCCCTGTGGGCTCTGCACTCCCTAGCCCTGCTCTCCTGGGCGCTGCTCCCCTTGGTCCTCCTCTCTCTGGACCCTGATTTACCTGGCCCTGGTTTTGCTCCCCTGGGCCTTACTCCCTCCAGTCCTGCTCCCCAGGGCCATGCTCCTGCTGGTCGTGCTCCTTCTGGGCCTTGGGCAACCTGGAACCTGGTCCCCCTAGGCCTGCTCCCCTGGGCCCTGCACCCCTTGTGTCCTGCTTCCCCTGGACCTGCTCCCTATGGGTCCTTTCGCCCTGGCCCTGCTCCCCACGGGCCCTGCTCTTCTGGTCCCTGCTTTCCCTGGGCCTGCTCCCCTGGGCCGTACTCCTCCTTGGCTCTGCTCCCCTGTGCCCTATTCCCCCTGGGACCTTCCCACTTGGGCCCTGCTCCCCCTGGTATTGCTCTGCATGGGCTCTGCTCCCCCGGACCCTTCTTCCTCTGTTCTCTGCTTCTCCTGGGCCCTGATCCCCCTAGCCTTGCTCCTCCTTGCCCTGTTCCCCCTGGCTCTGCACCTCTGGGCCCTACTCCCCTGAGCTGTGCTCCTTTGTGGCCTTGCTCCCCTGGGCCATGCTCCCTCTGGTCCTGCTCATTGTGGCTGTACTCCCCCTGTCCCTGATCCACTGGGCCCAGCTCTATTTGGTCCTGCTCCCTCTGGTCCTGATTTCCTGGGTGACTGCTCCCCCTTGCATTGGGCCCTTCTCCCCCTGGACCTAATCCCCTGGTTCTGCTCTCCTTGTGGCCTGCTCCACTTGGTCCTGATAACCAAGGCCATGCTCCCCATGGGGCTTGCTCCTCCTGGACCTAACCCCTGGCCCTGCACCCCCTGGCCCTTCTCACCTGGGCCCTGCTTTTCCTCAGCCCTGCTTCCCCTGGCCCTGCTTCCCTTGACCCTGCTCCTTCTGGGACCTGCTCCCCCACGCCCTGCTCCCCCTGGGTCCTGCTCTTTGTGGGCTCTGCTCCCCATGGCCTTGCCCCACATGGTCCGTAATAACCCAGACCCTATTCTCCCTGATTTCTGATTCTCCTTGGCCCTGCTCCTCCTGGCCCTGCTTTCCTGGGCCCTTCTCCCCACTAGGCTCACCTCTTCCTGTGTCCTGCTCCCACTTATCCCTACTCGCCCTGTTCCTGCTTCCCCGGGCCCCATTCCCTGTGGCCCTGCTCACCTGGCCCTGCTTTCCTGGGTCAAACTTCCCCTGGCCCTGCTCCTCTGCACCCTGCTCCCCTGCACCCTACTTCCCCTGGACCCTTCTTCCCTGGGCCTTGCTCGACCTGGTATTGCTCCGCATGGGCACTTCTCCCCCTGTTCCCTGCTTCTCTTGGTCCTTGCTCCCCCTATCCCAGCTCCCCCTTGCCCTACTTCCCCAGGGCCCGCTCCTCCAGGACCTGCTCCCCGTGGTAATGCTCTCCCTGGGCCCTTTTCCGCCTGGGCCCTGCTCGCCTGGCT
The DNA here is from genome assembly GCF_048772815.1 of Callospermophilus lateralis. Taxonomy (NCBI): domain Eukaryota; kingdom Metazoa; phylum Chordata; class Mammalia; order Rodentia; family Sciuridae; genus Callospermophilus; species Callospermophilus lateralis. Next base: position 554,705 of record NW_027517798.1, read on the forward strand.
CTTCTCCTCCTGGCTCTACTCCCTGTGGGCTCCGCACGGCTAGCCTTGCTCTCCTCATCCCAGGTCCTCTAATACTCCTGTCCCTGGACCCTGCCCCACCTGCTCCTCCTGGGCCCTGCCCACCCTGGCCCTGTCCCCTGGGCCCTACTCCCTCCAGTCCTGCTCCCCTGTTCTTGCTCCCCTCACTCTGTTCCCCAGGGCCCTGCTCTCTGGGCCTGCTCCCCATGGCCCTGCTCTGCTGGGAACTTGTCCCCCTTAAGGCCTGCTCCTTGTGGCACTGCTCACTGGGTCCCGCTCTCCCCTGGTCCTGCTCTTGGGCACTGCTCCCCCTGGGCCCTGTTTTCCCTGTGCCCTGCTCCCCCTAGGCCCTGCTCCCCCTGATCCTGCTCCCCCTGGTCCTGTTCCCCATGGGCCCTGCTCACCTGCACTGCTGTCCCTGGCCCTAATCCCTGTGGCCTCTTCTATCCCTAGCACTGATCTACTGGGCTCTGCTATCCCTGGCACTCCTCTCCCTGGGCCCTAATCCCCCCTGTCCTTCTTACCCTAGGACCCTGCTGTCCCTGGCCCTGCTGTCCCTCACACTGCTTCCCCTGGGCGTGGTCTCCTGGTACCTGCTCCTCCTGGTACTGCCCCCCCCAGGACTTGATCTCCTTGGGCCCTGCTCCTCCTGGCCCTGCTCCCATGTGCCCTGCTCCCCCTGGGCTCTGTTCCTTCTGAGCACTGCAACTTCTTGGCCCTGCTCTCCCTGGTCCTGCTTTTTTGGGCCCAGCTCCCACTGGCCCTGCTCCCCCTGGACCTGTTCCTCCTGATCCTGCTCCCCTGGGACCTGCTCCCTCTGGTCCTGCTCCCCAGGACCCTGCTCCTCCTGGCCCTTCTCCACTGGGCCCTGCTCACCCCTGGACCTGCTCTCTGGGACCTACTCCCCCTGATTTTGCTTCCCTGGGCCCTGTTTTCCCTGTGCCCCGCTCCCCCTGGTCCCTTCTCCCCTTTGTCCTGCTCTCCATTGTCCCTGCTACCCTTGGTTTGCTTCCCATGCCCCAACTCCCTGTGGGATCTGCTCCCCCTAGTTCTGCTCTCCTGGGCCTTTCTCTCCGTAGGCCTCCTTTCTATGGGGCCTGCTCCACGTGGTCCTGTTTCTCCTCGGCCCTGCTTCCACTGGCCCTTCTCCTCTTGGCTCTGCTCCCCCCAGTCCTGGTTCCTTAGGCCCTACGACCCTGGACCTGCTCTCCTTGGTCCCATTCCCCCTGACCTGCTGCCCTGGACCCTGATACTCCCTCACCCTGCTCCCCTGGGCTGTGCTCCTCTGGTACTTCTACACCTGGGCCATGTTCCTCCGGGCCCTGCTCCGCTAGGTCCTTCTTACCCCCAGGGCTCCGCTACCCTTGACCCCTGCTCCCCTGTCCCTGCTCCCTCAGGCCCCACTCCCTGTGGGCTATGCTCCTACTAGCCCTGCTCTCCTGGGCCCTGCTCCCCAGATCCTCCTGTCCTTTGACCCTGTTCCCCTGGGCTTTATCCCCTACAGTCCTGTTCCCCTGGGCCCTTCTTCCCCTGGGCCCTGCTTCCCACGGGCCCAGGTCCCCGGGCCCTTATCCCCTTGGTCCCTGCTTCTCCTGGGTTCTGCTTCCCCTGGTCCTGCTCCCTATTGCCCTGCTTTTTTGGGCCTCCTCCCCTGTGACCTGCTATCCCTGGTACTGCTCTCACTGGGACCTTGTCCCCCTTTCCCTTTTCTCCCTGGCTATGCTCCCCTGGGCCCTGCTCCTCTGGTAACTTCTTTCCCTGGCCCTACTCCTTGTAGGCACTGTTCCCCTTAGCGCTGCTCTCCTGGGCTCTGCACCCCCTGGTCCTCCTCTCCCTGGGCCCTGCTCTGCCCGGTCCTTGTTAAGGTCTGTAAACAAGTCAGATTGGCACCTGTTATTTTGCCAGAGAAATGTTAGAGTCTGTAAACAAGTCTGGATGGCGCCTGGCAAAATGCCAGAGGGAGTGGTTTGTGAAGTAACAAAAGCGAGCCATTAAGTGTGGAGATTCCTTATTGGTTCACTGCTGTATCTATTTTATGCTAATTAGATAAACTGTGTAAAATGTATAAATATCTCTCAGATCCTACAATAAATGGCTCCTATTCCTGCTGCATCAACATACACAAGTCATTCGTCACCCCACGGATATTTTGCCCAGCCAGCCAGGCTGCGGCAGGTCCTGCTCCTCCTGGGTGCCGCTCCTCATGGTCCTGCTCCCTTGGGCCCTACTTCCCGCAGTCCTGCTCCCATGGGCCCTGCTCTTCTGGGCCTTGCTTCCCTTGGCCTTCTCCCCTGGGCTCTGCTCCCCCTGGCTCTGCTCCTCTAGGCCCTCCTACCCTGGGCCCTGCACCCTCTGGTCCTGCTATCCTGGACCTACCTCCCCCTTGGACTTGCTCCCCTGGTCCTCTTTCCTGGGCTCTACTCCCTATGGAACTGGCCCCCCTGGCCCTCCTCTCCTAGGCCTGCTTCCCTGTGCCCTGCTACTCCAAACTTAGCTACCCCTGACTCTGCTCCCCCTGACCCTACTCCCTATGGGCTCTGCTCCCCCTAGACCATGCACCTGAGCCATGCACCTCCAACCGCTGCTCCCCATGGGACCTGCTCCCCAGGGCCTGAAATCCGGGGCTTTGCACCCCAGGTACTTCTCTCCCTGGGCCCCTCTACCCTTGGCCCTTTTCCTCCTGGCACCACTCCCCATGGACCTGCTCCCCTGGGCCATGCTCTTCCTGATACTGTTCCCCATTGGCCCTACTCCCACTAACCCTCCTCTTTGTGGGCTCTGCATTCCCTAGCCCTGCTCTCCTGGGCCCTGCTCCCCTTGGTTCTCCTCTTCCTGGACCCTGATCCACCTGGCCCTGGTTCTGCTCCCGTGGGCCCTACTCCCTCCAGTCCTGCTCCCCAGGGCACTGCTCCCCCTGGTTATGCTTCTCCTGGGCCTTGGTCAACCTGGAATCCGCTCCCACTTGGCCTACTCCCCTGGGCCCAGCACTACTTGTGTCCTGCTTCCCCTGGCCCTGCTCCCCATGGGCCCTTTCGCCCTGACCCTGCTCCCCATGGGCCCTGTTCTTCTGGTCCCTACTTTCCCTGGGCCTGCTCCCCTGGACCATACTCCTCCTTGGCTCTGCTCCCCTGTGCCCTATTCCCCCTGGGACGTTCCCACTTGGGCTCTGCTCCCCCTGGAATTGCTCCCCATGGGCTCTGCTCCCCCGGACCCTTCTTCCCCTGTTCTCTGCTTCTCCTGGGCCCTAATCCCCCTAGCCATGCTCCTCCTTGCCCTGTTCCCCCTGGATCTGCACCTTTGGGCCCTACTCCCCTGAGCTGTGCTCCTCTGTGGCCCTGCTCCCCTGGGCCATGCTCCCTCTGGTCCTGCTCACTCAGGCTGTATTCCCCCTGACCCTGCTCCCCTGGCCCAGCTCTATTTAGCCCTGCTCCCTCTGGTCCTGATTTCCTGGGTCACTGCTCCCCCTTGCATTGGGCACTTCTCCCCCTGGCCCTAATCCCCTGGTTCTGCTCTCCTTATGGCCTGCTCCACTTGGTCCTGATAATCATGGCCCTGCTCCCCATGGGGCTTGCTCCTCCTGGACCTAACCCCTGGCACTTCACCCCCTGGTCCTGCTCCCCTGGGCCCTGCTCCTCCACAGCCCTGCTTCCTCTGGCCCTGCTTCCCTTGACCCTGCTCCTTCTGGGCCCTGCTCCCCCGAGCCCTGCTCCCCCTGGGTCCTGCTCTCCGTGGGCTCTGCTCCCCATGGCCTTGCCCCACATGGTCTGTAATACCCCGGGCCCTATTCTTCCTGATTTCTGATTCTCCTGGGCCCTGCTCCTCCTGGCCCTGCTTTCCTGGGCCCTGCTCCCCACTGAGCTCACCTCTTCCTGAGTCCTGCTCCCGCTTATCCCTGCTTGCCCTGTTCCTGCTTCCCCGGACCCCATTCCCTCTGGCCCTGCTCACCTGGCCCTGCTCCACCTGGTCTTGCTCCCCATGGGCCCTGCTCCCCTTGGCCCTTCTCCCCCTGTTCCGTGCTTCTCTTGGGCCTTGCTCCCCCTATCCCAGCTCCCCCTTGCCCTACTTCCCCAGGGCCCGCTCCTCCAGGACCTGCTCCCTGTGGTAATGCTCTCCCTGGGCCCTTTTCCACTTGGGCCCTGCTCGCCTGGCCCTTCTCCTCCTGGCTCTACTCCCTGTGGGCTCTGCACTCCTAACCTGGCTCTCCTCATCCCTTGTCCTCTAATACTTCTCTCCCTAGACTCTGCCCCACCTGCTCCTCCTGGGCCCTGCCCACCCTGGCCCTGTCCCCTGTGCCCTACTCCCTCCAGTCCTGCTCCCCTGTTCCTGCTCCCCTGACTCTGTTCCCCAGGGCCCTGCTCTCTGGGCCTGCTCCCCCTGGCCCTGCTCCCCTGGGCCCTGCCCCCCCTGGGCCCTTTTCCTCCTGGCACTGCTCTGCTGGGCCCTTCTCCCCCTTGGGCCCTGCTCCTCGTGGCACTGCTCACTGGGTCTCACTCTCCTCTGGTCCTACTCTTGGGCTCTGCTTCCCCTGGGCCCGGTTTTCCCTGTGCCCTGCTCCCCCTAGGCCCTGCTCCCCCTGGTCCTATTCCCCATGGGCCCTGCTCACCTGTACTGCTCTCCCTGCCCCTACTTCCTGTGGTCTCTGTTATCCCTTGCACTGATCTTAGGGGCTCGGCTACCCCTCGCTCTCCTCTCCCTGGGCCCTGCTCCCCGCTGTCCTGCTTACCCTAGGACCCTGCTGTCCCTGGCCCTGCTGTCCCTCACATTGCTTCCCCGGGGTCTGCTCCCCCAGTACCTGCTCCTCCTGGTACTGCTCCCCCTCTTCTTGCTCCCCTTGGGACCTGCTCCTCCTGGCCCTGCTCCCATGTGCCCTGCTCCCATGTGCCCTGCTTTCCCTGGGCTCTGTTCCCCCTGAGCACTGCAACTTCTTGGCCCTGCTCTCCATTGTCCTGCTTTTTTGGGCCCCACTCCCACTGGCCCTGCTCCCCCTGGACCTGTTACTCCTGATCCTGCTCCACTAGAACTTGCTTCCTCTGGTCCTGCTCCCCCAGACCCTGCTCTTCCTGGCCCTTCTCCACTGGGCCCTGCTCACCCCTGGACCTGCTCTCTGGGCCCTGCTCCCCCTGATTTTGCTTTCGTGGACCCTGGTTCCTCTGTGCCCCGCTCCCCCTGGTCTCTCCTCCCCCTGGTCCTGCTCTCCATTGTCCCTGCTACCCTGGTTTTGCTTCCCTTAACCCAACTCCCTGTGGGATCTGCTCCCCCTAGCCATGCTCTCCATTGCCTTTCTCCCCATTCGGCCTCCTTTCTATGGTGCCTGCTCCACGTGGTCCTGCTCCTCCTGGGCCCTGCTCCCACTGGTCCTTCTCCCCTGGGCCCTGCTCCCTCCAGTCCTGGTTCCTTGGGCCCTATGACCCTGGACCTGCTCTCCTTGGTTCTATTCCCCATGGCCTGCTCCCCTGGGCCCTGACCCTCCCTGTCCCTGTTCCCCTGGGCTGTGCTCCTCTATTACTGCTACCCCTGGGCTCTGCTCCTACTAGCCCTGCTCTCCTGGGGCCTTCTCCCCAGATCCTCCTGTCCTTTGGCCCTCTTCCCCCTGGCCCGGTTCCCCTGGGCACTATTCCCTCCTGTCCTGTTCCCCTGGGCCCTTCTTCCCCTGGGCCCTGCTCCCCATGGGCCCAGCTCCCCCGGGCCTTAATCCCCCTGTTCCCTGCTTCTCCTGGGTTCTACTTCCCCTGGCCCTGCTCCCTATTGCCCTGCTTCCCTGGGCCTCCTCCCCTGGGACCTGCTATCCCTGGTACTGCTTTCACTGGGCCCTTGTCCCCCTTGCCCTTTTCTCCCTGGCTATGCTCCCCTGGGCCCTGCTCTTCTGGTAACTTCTTTCCCTAGCCCTACTCCCTGTAGGCACTGTTCCCCTTAGCCCTGCTCTCCTGGGCTGTGCACCCCCTGGTCCTCCTCTCCCTGGGCCCTGCTCTGCCCGGTCCTACTCCTCCTGGGTGCTGCTCCTCATGGTCCTGCTCCCTTGGGCCCTACTTCCCGCAGTCCTTTTCCCCTGGGCCCTGCACACCAGGCCCTGCTCCCCTGGGCCCTGCTCTTCTGGGCCTTGCTTCCCTTGGCCTTCTCCCCTGGGCTCTGCTCCCCCTGGCTCTGCTCCTCTAGGCCCTCCTACCCTGGGACCTGCTCCCTCTGGTCCTGCTTTCCTGGACCTAACACCCTCTTGGCCTTGCTTCCCTGGTCCTGTTTCCTGGGTTCTACTCCCTATGGAACTGCCCCCCTGGCCCTCCTCTCTTAGGCCCTGGTTTCCTGTGCCGTGCTACTCCAAACTCTGCTACCCCTGACTCTGCTCCCCCTGGACCTACTCCCTATGGGCATTGCTCCACCTAGACCATGCACCTGAGCCATGCACCTCCAACCACTGCTCCCCATGGGACCTGCTCCCCTGGGCCTGAACTCCCGGGCCCTGCACCCCCAGGACTTCTCTCTCTGGGCCCTTCTACCCTTGGCCCTTTTCCTTCTGGCTCCACTCCCCATGGCCCTGCTCCCCTGGGCCATGCTCTCCCTGATACTGTTCCCCATTGGCCCTACTCCCTCTGGCCCTCCTCCCTGTGGGCTCTGCACTCCCTGGCCCTGCTCTCCTTGGCCCTGGTCCCCTTGGTCCTCTTCTTCCTGGACCCTGATTTACCTGGCCCTGGTTCTGCTCCCCTGGGCCCTACTCCCTTCAGTCCTGCTCCCCAGGGCCCTGCTCCACCGGGTTATGCTCCTCCTGGGCCTTGGTCAACCTGGAACCCGCTCCCACTTGACCTGCTCCCGTGTCCCTGCACCCCTTGTGTCCTGCTTCCCCTGGCCCTGCTCCCCATGGGCCCTTTCGCCCTGGCCCTGCTGCCCTTGGGCCCTGCTCTTCTGGTCCCTGCTTTCCCTGGGCATGCTCCCCTGGGCCATACTCCTCCTTGGCTCTGCTCCCCTGTGCCCTATTTCCCCTGGGACCTTCCCACTTGGGCCCTGCTCCCCCTCGTATTGCTCCCCATGGGCTCTGCTCCCCCGGACCCTTCTCCCCCTGTTCCCTGCTTCTCTTGGGCCTTGCTCCCCCTATCCCAGCTCCCCCTTGCCCTACTTCCTTGGGGCCCGCTTCTCCAGGGCCTGCTCTGCCGCAGTCTGGCTGGGCACAATTCAGGAGCCACTTGTCAAAAGAAACTAACTTTATTTTTAGAACCACACAATACAAAGAAAACAGCTCCTCAGGAAAAAACCTTCAGATCCCAACTGTCACCACCGGCTTCCTACAAGCCACACTGCCCAACCACCAGCCTCCACACCTTCCTCTTGAGGCCGATTGGCTGGGTTGCATGGGTGGAGCCAAAAAGTCCCCCAATGAGCAGCTCCGTGGCCTGAAATGGCAGGGAAACAGCCCAATGAGCTTCACCACAGAGGAGCCAATCAGCTAGATGTTGCTGGGGTCGCTGTGTGCCAATCATCAGCTGGCAATCTGAAAGTTTGCTGGGGCCCCTTCGGCTGTGGCTCTCAACATCTCCCCCTCTCTGTTTAAACAACAAGCATGTGGCTTAGGGACCGTGCCTTCCTTATGTTGTCCAATAGTACATATGGTCCTTACCCGTTATCGGATGAGGTGACCTCAAGGCGTCAGCCTCCTGACTTAGGTTGGTACCATAGTAATTGGATTTTACCCATCACTGACTACCAGTCCAGTATACAGCCACACCTGTGTAGAGGTCTTCGTACCAGCGGGGGGGTGAGGTTCTTTGCCTCACCTCTGTTGGCCCCCAAATTTTAGCTGAACGATCATGACAAGCAGAAGGGAGGAAGATACACCAAGCCAGCTGACGGCTCCTTTTGCAAAAATTGTACCACCGATGACACCATCAGCATAAATACTTCAACACTACCAGAAATAGCTGAAGTAACAGATAGTTCACAATGCATAGAAGTGAGTTCACAATGCATATAAGTGATACATAGTCCAGGCAAGTTCTGCAAGCAGTTCAGTGATGGCTATTGCAGAAGCTGTAGGTTGGTTTTATCTTTGTCTTCATGCACTGGGATGAAGATAGGAATTCTGGCAATAATGGCTAAAGAAAAATTATATAACATTATATAACATTCCAGAAGGCACTAAAAGAAAACAATTTTCTTAATAATTTACATTGTCTTCACCGGCACTGGGATGAAGATAGGAATTCTGGCAATAATGGCTAAAGAAAAATTAAATAGCATTATATAACATTCCAGAAGGCATTAAAAGAAAACAATTCTCTTAATAATTTACATTATCTTTAAGAGAATTATTAAATATACTGAAAAGGAAAGGTGAAAGTAAACAAACAGATCTGTTAACCTCCTATTTTGTTCACATTTTAAAACAATCCTCAACAGCTGTTTACCCAATTTAAATTAAACCATTTAAATCACGTGAATAAAAAAAATTATTTGGATCCATATTTTCGTGAGCGCTCATCATATATGACATATGGACATACGTACATTCAAACACAAAACACAAGTGTGCACAAATATTACATACGACACATAACATAATAGCAAAGGCCTTATAACTTTTTACAGGTGAAATCTCCATTGCAATGTTTAAAAACTCTATAGTCAAAAAATAGAACTGATCAGCAAAACATTAACCTAGGTCTGTGTGAGCTCAAAAAAAACAAAATATGGGAAAGGGCAATAATAAAATAGATATTGAAAAAAAGCATTCTGGTTCTGTCACAGATGTAAGAATAACCAAACTGGAGTTCTGGATATCACATCTTCTTTTTGGTCTGTAGAAATCACTTTAGTTAATCTGTCTGGAATCCAAATCAGCTGCTATTCTCCCTGTGGAAACACATAAACAGACCCCCGACTCCAGGCAATCACTGGGTCAGGACCTTAGTTAATCTCTCTGGAATCCAAATCGGCTGCTGTTCTCCCTGTGGAAACACACAAACAGACCCCCGACTCCAGACAATTACTGGGTCAGGACCTTTCCATTGTCCTGTTAGAATACCCTTCCAAAGTACCTTGGGCTTATGTACATTTTTTGGACACATATGCCTTTCCACAGCACTAAGCCCTAATGAATCCAAATTTAAAAAGTTTAGAGTAAAAAGGGTTATTTTAAGTTTATCTTTGGGGAATATATACCCCTTCCCAATTCCTTCTTTTTGCTTTAATAAGTACATTTTAATAGTTTGATGAGCTCTTTCAACTATGCCTTGTCCCTGTGGATTGTATGGGATTCCTGTTATATGAGTAATGCCAAATGATGAGCAAAATTGTTTAAAAGAGGTTGAAGTATAACCAGGGGCATTATCTGTTTTTAACTGTTTTGGAACGCCCACAGTGGCAAAATTTTGTAAGCAATGAGCTATAACATCTTTAGTTTTTTCTCCGGCATGAAGGGAGCCCATCAAAAATCCAGAAGAAGTATCAACTGTAACATGCAAATATTTCAATTTTCCAAATTCTGACAAGTATGTGACGTCCATCTGCCAAATATGGTTAGGTATCAGTACTCTAGGATTGACTCCAAGATTAACTTGTGGTAAAAAGGTCACACAATTTTTACACTGTTTTATTATTTGTCTAGCTTGTTCCTTAGTTATTTTAAAACACTTTTGTAAAGTATTAGCATTGACATGGAACTTTTTATGAAAATTTGTAGCTTCTTCTAGTGTAGAGAAAATATGTATGTCATGTGTAGTTTTATCTGCTAAATCATTGCCCAAACTAAGGGCTCCAGGCAATCCTGTATGTGCCCTGATATGTCCTATAAAGAATGGATCTTTTCTGTCCCAGATTAGACTTTGTATAGTGGAAAGCAAAGGGAAAACAGTAGAGGAAGGGGAAATCCTACTAGCATCTTCAAGGGATACTATAGCATTAACTATATACTGACTATCAGAAAATAAATTAAATACCGAATCTTTAAACATCACAAAAGCTTGTAATACTGCATTAAGCTCTACCTTTTGAGCTGATTGTTTGGGTACTAAAAATGTAAAAGTTTGATCAGGTGTAACTATTGCTGCTGTACCATTATTAGATCCATCAGTGAATATATTTGGAGCATTCCCGATAGGTGTTTTTCTTGTCATTTTTGGAAAAATTACAGGATGTGATGACCAAAAAGACAATAAAGGATTAGATGGTAAGTGGTTATCAAATGAAACATTAGATTTGCACATGATTATTGCCCAAGTATTTAACTCATTAGCTAACTCATCAATTTGATTCATAGTATATGGAGTAATAATTTTATTGGGAGAAATTCCAAACACTCCCTTTGCTGCTTTTATTCCTTTGAGTATTAATTGTCCTACAGCTTCAGGATACCTAGTAAGAATAGTGTTAGGAGAATAAGATAAATGTATCCATAATAATGGACCTTCTTGCCAAAATACTCCTGTAGGAATATTTTTTGTTGGTAGTACAATAAATAATAAAGGCAAACTTATATCAATTCTATCCAAATGCATATTTCCCGTATATGTTTCAATGATTTTTAATGCCTTTCTTGCTTCAGGCGTTAACATTCAGGGTGAATTTGGATCTGATAGACCTTTTAGGATATCAAATAAAGGTCCCAACTCTCCTGTTGGTATACCTAGATAAGGCCTTATCCAATTTATGTCTCCTAATAACTTTTGAAAGTCATTAAGTGATTTGAGTTGATCTACTCGTATTTGAATTTTTGGCGGACGGACCATGGTTGAGGATAATAGAACTCCTAAATAATTAATTGGAAAATTTAATTGTACTTTATCTATTGCTATCTCTAGATTATAATTTTTTAATAAGTTTGTAAGTGTGGCATAACATTCTAGCAATGTATTTTTATCTTTGTGTGCTAATAATACATCATCCATATAGTGAAATATTTGTAGTTCAGGATTTTGATTTCTAAGTGGCTGGATTGCTTTGTTAACATAAATTTGACACATAGTTGGGCTGTTAGCCATCCCTTGAGGGAGTACTTTCCATTCATATCTCTGATCAGGACCTTCATGATTCAGTGCAGGGATAGTCATTGCAAAACGTGGACTATCCTCAGGATGAATTGGAATTGAAAAAAAACAATCTTTAATATCTATAACTAAAACATACCAACTTTTTGGCAAAGCAGACAATTGAGGAATCCCCAATTGAGCAGGTCCCATAATAACCATCTCATTATTAATGGCTCTTAAATCTTGCAATAATCTCCATTTACCAGATTTCTTTTTGATGACAAAAATGGGAGTATTATGGGGAGATACAGAAGGTTGTATATGTCCTTCCACTAATTGTTGTTTGACCAGATCATGGGCTGCTTGTATCTTTTCTTTAGTCAGGGGCCACTGAGGAACCCATACTGGTATTTCTGATTTCCAAGTAATTTTTATTGTCTCAGTGGCCGTTTCTGAAAATCCAACCCATGTCTCTCTGTTCCTTGATCTATTTGTATTGGTGCTGCTATAACTTGTTCTTGTTTTCCTAATCTTTTTCCTTTCCTAAAACCTTGTCTAGTCATAATAGTGGGTGCATTTTGGTTGATGTTATTTGTTAATGTCAAACCTAATTGATCTAGAACATCTCGTCCCCATAAATTTATAGGAAGATGATCCAATACATATGGCTGTATAGTTCCTTCACATCCTTCAGGATCCTTCCAATCTAATACCATTGCACTTCTATGGGAATTAGTCGCCACTCCTAGGCCTCAAAGCGTTTGAGTGGCTTGTTGTAATGGCCAATGTTTTGGCCATTCTTGATGAGAGATGATGCTAAGGTCTGCACCTGTATCCAGTAGCCCATTAAATTCATGTCCTTGAATATTTAGTTTTAGCATGGGGCGAGAATCTAAATTTAAAGACAGCATAGCCCAATCTACACCTGTGGAGCCTAATCCCTTGGAACCTCTTTCTACAGCACCACTGGAAAATTTATCATGTAGGCTTGGTATTATTAGTAACTGTGCTATTCTATCTCCTGGTGAAATTACAGATATATCATTTGGAGAACTGGCTATAATTTTTATTTCACCTTCATAATTGGGATCAATTACCCCAGGACTTATCATAAGTCCTTTTAGAGTAGAAGAGCTGCGTCCCAATAATAAGCCTACTGTTCCTTTGGGAAGAGGTCCTTTTACCCCTGTGGGAATGATTTGAACTCCCATCTCTGGAGTTAGTACTGCTCTGGCAGAGGCACAGATGTCCAACCCTGTGCTCCCTCTGGTTTGTCTGATGAGGGATCTGATGGACAATGTGTCCTGGGCACTACCCTGATGGGGTTGCTGGGTTCCTCCAGTGCTCCTTATATTTGTGGTTTGGGGCCCCGGAGCATTGGGCCCCCTTGTCCATTTTTTGGCAGTGGAGCCCGATGCCTTTCTCCATGATATCATGGATAAACACTTGGTACTTGTTCGTTTTTTGATAATGGAGTACCCTCTATGGTGGTTTGAGAATGGCATTCATTAGCCCAATGTCTCCCTCTACGGCATCGTGGGCAAATACCCGGTATTCTACTCCTTTGATACCTAGTTTTGTTAAACCCTCCTCCTATGGGGCAATTCCTTTTAAAATGTCCTGTTTGTTCACAATTGTAGCATGTTCTTGGCTTGGCATCTAAAGCCTGTTTTACTGAAGCTGCCACAATTTGCCCTAGTTCATTAATGTCTCTGGCATCTAAAGCCTGTTTTACTGCAGTTGCCATGACTTGCTCTTGTTCATTAATGTCTCTACATAATTTAATATATGTGTTTAAATCTTCATGTTTTCATGGTGTAATGATATCTCTGCACCAACGATTCGCTTGGTCATAAGCCAGTTGTTTTATTAATGGCATTTCTTGTTCTATATTCCCAAAAACTCTGGTAGCTGTTTGAATAAGCCTATCTACAAATTCAGCGTAAGATTCATTAGCTCCTTGCATTATCTTAGATAATTGACCTTGTAAACCTCCATGTCCTTGTAAAGTCTTCCATGCCTTAACTGCATCTACAGCAATTTGTGAATATGTACCAGGATCATATGCAATTTGTTGCTGCTGATCCTCATAAGGTCCCTTTCCTAACAACATATCTAGATTTCTCTGAGGATAACCAGCTGCTGCATTTTGCCTAGCCGTCTCCTTGCAAAATTCCTCATTGGCAACCTTCCATAACAGGTATTGTCCTCCATTTAGCACAGCTTTACACATATTAGCCCAATCTGCTGGCGTCATGTTCAAGTTGGTAATGGATTCGACCAAGCTTACAGTGAAGGGTGCTTGAGGACCATAGGTTGTTACAGCCTCTTTTAGCTGCTTCACTGTTTTGAAATTTAAAGTATGGTAAATTCGCTGCCCTCCTACCTCAAATACAGGGCATGTTAATACTTGAGATCCTGTCTCAGGATCTGAACTATCAACCGCGGGGGTTGGGGGCCTCCCAGCATATGGATGTGGCCTTGTCAGTTGGACACTTATGTCCTCTGGTGATAGCTCCTGTAGAGGTGGTGCTGTCGGTTGGAAACTTAAGCCCTCTGGTGATAGAAAGGTGTTAGTAGCAGTTTCCTTTTGTAACTTTCCCCCTGATGGCGTTTTCTGCTTTACACGTTTTTTCTCTGTCTGACTACCTTGAGAGGCCTTCTCTTTTACTTGAATGTTTTCCTCTGTCTGACTAGTTCGAGAGACCTTCTCTTTTACTTGAATCTTTCCCTCTGTCTGACTAGTTCAAGAGACCTTCTCTTTTACTTGAATCTTTTCCTCTGTCTGACTAGCTTGAGAGACCTTCTTTTTTACTTGAATTTTTTTCTCTGTCTGACTAGCTCAAGAGACCTTCTCTTTTACTTGAATATCTCTACTATAACTATAATACAACCCAAGAAGATAACGCCAAACAAAACTGAAACAGAGTGAAACAAAATTGGAACAACAGAAAATCATTATAGCCTTTCTATCCTCCTGAAATGTCCATCCGTCCTTTCTCCCTATCTGTTCCTCAGATGTGAGCGGTTTTTCTTCCATCTTACACATCTCCAGGGACAGGCAACTTAAAACAAAAATTAGCAAAACAAAAGAGGAAAATGGCTACCCATCCTCTCGCCCTGCCCTCAGGGGCGAGCAGTTTACTTACCCTCAGTCGCTCCCTTGCGAGCCACCAAATGCCGCAGTCTGGCTGGGAACAATTCAGGAGCCACTTGTCAAATTAACAATTAATGTTAATTATTATTCATATTAATATTGCTATTAATACCAATTAATAATTAATATTAATATTAATAACAAAGCTAGATGGATGTGACAATGTCTCTGTGGTGTACAAAGTCAAAAATATTTGCTACCTGGTGCCATATAAAAATGTTTGCTAACTTTTGCTATAGAGGAAGATAACTTTGACTAACTAGTACTATACATTTGTACATGAACTCTCTGAAGTTAAATGTTAAACTAAGAAATATTGACAAGCTGAAAATATTTTCTGTTTACTAGAAAATGTAACTCCAAAATTTAGGGTTTTCTTTCCTTATAGAATATTATCCAGTTTGTAGAAACAGTACCCCCAGTATGTTGCAGTTTTCTTACAATGTTTTTTTCAACAGACTCTGTGATATATATATATATATATATATATATATATATATATATATATATATATATATGATTTCCCCATGTCCTTCCAACCAACTTTGTCATGTTTCTAAATTTCTCATTCATGAATTCAATATTTGGCATATGGTCAGTATATATTTCTATGAAAGTCTCTACCTTATAGAATTATACAATGACTACTTGGGGCCTGGTGGTGCCTTCTCATGAATTTTCCATTTTGAGGCAGTCACTTAACCCCACTGGGACACAGGTTGCTTTTCTGTATATAATTACAACCAGTATCTCAGCCAAATTTTTCTCTCAACCCTCTAATATTATCCACTGGACACAATTTTGTAATTACATTAAAGGATTTATGTGGGATTGGAGTTGTGACTCAGTGGGAGAGTTCTTATCTAGCATGTGTGAGGCACTGAGTTAAATCTTTAGCACCACATAAAATTAAGTAAATAAAATAAAGATATTGTGTCCAGCTACAACTAAAAAATATTTTTTAAAAATGTTATGTGTAAACATTTTAACTGTAGAAATCATTATAATATTTAATATTAAAGGAATAGCCTATTGATAAACACATATTTTAAGTCATCAATAAGTAAATAGTACTTAAAAATTCTCCTAGGCTGTAATACTGAAAAAGGGAGCAAATAACATAATACAGCTGTGTTTTGTTTGGAAGTGGGCTAGAAGTCATTCATTGCCTTTTATTTAAAGAAAAACAAATGAGACTTCCAATATAAGTAAATATATAAATAAAGGAAATTCTTGTAAGTGAAAATGGAAATGCCAATTGTTTACTTTTTACAGTATTGTCAGTATTTTTCAAACCACATTATTTCTTGCAATATTTCATAACAGAATACCATGTAGAAACCTTTTAAAAATATTGTGTTTTGAAAATATTTGCAGATATCAAAGAACCAAACTACTTAAGTGAAACATTCCATTACCTGTTGGGACATCAATCTTGATCTAAAAGAGCTCACCCCTGCTCAACTGAGCATACTGTACACTAAACACCTCAATCAAAACTGACAAGTATGTTAGGTCTAATTAGTAATAAAATATACAAGTCATAGGTGCTAACATTTCTTTTAAAAACCCATTAGGGTGAGGTTTGAAATGAAGAGGAATCCCTCTTTGTTCCAACCATACTGTAGTTCTTTTTTATCTTCTCCTCTATGACCTGTCTCTCCCTCTCCTGCCTATCCTTTTCTCACTTTAAACTTAGTGGTTTCAGGCCATCAGTGAGATTCTCTGCCAGGATGCATTCTTCACCTGATTCTACTCATTCCTCTGTCCTCTGCTGTGAAAAGTGCTATTAGTTCCTTCTCTCACAAGGGCTCTTTCAACTAAGAAAAAACTAGCACTAAATAATTATCAGGGAACCCCATATTGGCCAGATTCATCAGTCTCAGGAGAATTTTAAAATTTAGCCATTTGATAAAACTATATTGTACATAGGGAGAAGCAGACATTCAAGAATGTTTAGGAGTACGTTCTAAAGATTAAGAAGTCATCAAAGTGTGAAATATGATATATCAAGAACTATGTAATGTTTTGAACAACCAACAATAAAAATTAAAAAAAAAGAAGTCACCTGGAAGCTTACATAATGGCAGGGAAAAAAAGAGATTATGCCCTAACTTGGAGAAAAGAACTTTTAAATCTTCAGTAAGCCTGGATTAAAGACATTTTCAATAACAAGATAATTCTACACACAATTTGGATCAATCTATTTTCCACAAATAAAGGCTGATTCTTTTATATAACACATAGGAGAGGCTGAGCCTCATGTCTGATGTCATAGTATTACAAAACTTCTTACAGTTCCATGGGTGCCTTATGATACTTTATAACTTTTTATTTGCTCAGTGTGAGCACTGACTTGAATTCCTTTCTGTTGTTTAGAGACTGAATTATCTTGGATATCTTTCAAGATGTCACTAAACTTGTTCTCTGAAATTACAACTGGGGTTACATGCCCCCTACTTGGGTCCTTCAGAATATAATTCCTTCATAGTATCTATCATATCATAATCATGAATGGAGATGCACAGGTGTTGTCTGTCTTCCATTTAGTCATGGCATATGCAGAGTCCTGTGCAGAGAGGATTCTGTCAATGAATGCTCATTACTGAAATATGAGAGAGTAGAGAATGGGCGATTCAGCCTGCCTAAGCCCCCATGAATACTTAAAAAAATGAAAAAAAATTTTACAAAAAGTCCTACACTTCTCAAACTAGGAGCTGCAGTACAGGTAAAGAGGCCCGGGGAACATCACTTGCCCATGATTTAAACTTTGTTTTGTTATTGCTTGGTTGGGTTTTTTTTCTTTTTGTCTTTTAACCCTTTAAATATGTTTCATATAAAAGTTGAAGTGTTTCTATTGACATTTGCATACTTCGAAGGATATACACTTCTGATCAAAAAAGGATGTGACCTTGAGTGAGAAAGAAAGTAAAGGACAGAGAAGGATATCCCTATATTTATTTAATGAAGGAACATCAATTGGATGCTCAGCAAGAATAAAACAAAGTTCATTAATTTCTTTCCTTGCAGCTTAAATTTTGGTGGGGAGGGATAAAAATAGAAAATATATAAAAATACAGTGTATTAATGATAAATACTATGGAGAAAAGAGAACAGTAGGGTGAAAGTATTGGGAATGGTGGAGTTAGGAGCCACAATTTTAAATAGTATGGTCTCTGAGGTGGATGCTGCAGGATAGTACTTTAGGGTAGAGAGGGTCTCACAAAAAGAAGAATTGGAAAAGTGGTCAAAACTGAAATACTGGGTGTTTCAAGATAGCTCAGGCCCTACAGATGAGTCAAGAACCTGGATTTTATTTCTGGGAAATGGAAGCTCCTGGAAGACGCTGAGAAATTCTGGCTGATGCTGTGACATACCCTATACCAACCACTGTGCTGGGTAGTCACATAAACTGCCTAATGTTACCTTTTAAAATACCATGTTAGGAATTTAGTATGGTGATAGTTTTCTAGATGACAACTTTAACAGCCTCTATTCAAGGTCATATGTGCAGTAAGTGAGGGAGCCAGAAATGCTCTTAATTTCTCCAAGCCTCAATGTTGTCCTCTGTAAAATAGGAATAATAGCCATAACCACTAGAAAATTGTGAAAATCAAATGAGAATGTAAATGCAGAACAAACTGAGAAAAAAATCTTTTAGAAATTCAATAAGTGTTATTTTAGTTGTTGTTCTAGTGACACACACAATAACAAAGTCAGTACTAGAAGTAGAAAATGGAATAAAAGATGGCCCCAAATAGGACCAACCATGCACTTCGTTGAGTGTAGAGCCCCATCCTCTGGGTTGAGTTTTCTTATCTACATATGAAGCCTGTGGCCTACTCTCTCAGGTGAATTTCAGATGTGATGTTCTTTGTTGATTCAGAGTTGTTGCAGATGATCATTTAACAGCCTCTTTAACCAGAATTGCAGCGTTTTGCACACTGTAAGAAAAATATCAGCCCTGGGTTAATGACTGAGAAATGTGATGGCAGAATTGACAGGTTCATCCCTGTGCCCTATTCAGGTATTACTGAGACAAAGGTCTTGTGAGAGGTGTGTAGCCCTGGGCCCCAGGGAATATTTGGAGTTTCTGAAAATGAGTTTAAAATATAAAATGCTGCTGCTTGCCAAGAGATGCTAGACTGATCCTGTCTCTAGTGTCATTCTTGTTTTCTTATAATTACTTTGACCATATTGACTCTAATAGATTTATGTCTTTACAAAAAAAACACAATTCAAGTATGTTACCTTTATGCAGTTGCCGTGAAACAAAGTGTAAAATACATGTGGCTTTAGTAGAAGAGTTAAATTGAGTTTCTATTTTTTCACCTTTTCTCTCTTCCTTTCCTCATATCTACTTCCTTCTCCATTTCTCTTTTTATATGAACCATAAATTGCAATAGAATTTTTCATTAAATATTTTTTAAATGTTCAAATCAAAGATTTTTCATTCATAGAGCATTTTTTAAATGTTCAAATCAAAGATTTTCCATTCATAGAGCATTTTTCCCTCATGGGAAGTTTTAGCAAGGCTAATCCCTAGCTCTCCCACAGCCCTCCCACATACCATCTATGTTGTCAGTCACTCATTACTCTTGCTAAGGCAGCTTTGCCAGCATTCTTGAGCCTGATAACAGGAGAGGATTCCATTTGTCATTGAAGAACATTATAGCACTTTTCCAAAGTTGTACAAACATAATTTTGGGAAACCCATACATTTTTTCTTTATCATTCCAATTTCACTTCCCAGATTTATGCTCTCTCATGCCTGGGGTTGTAGCTCAGTGGTTCAGCACTCACCTATCACATGTCGCACTGGGTTCAATCCTCAGCACCACATAAAAATAAATAAAATAAAGGTATTGTTTCTATATACAACTAAAACATATTTTTGAAAAAAGACTTATACTTTTTCTATTTCTTCAACTCCTATATATCAGATGATGTGATTGGTTCATAGTAAGTACACACTGAAAATATAAGCCCTCATCACCTAATCAAAAAAAGAAAAAAATGGGGAGGCAGTGCATTCCATTTCTTTTGTGTCTGATTTTTTTTATTCCTGTCTGTGGAAGTATGTTGATTTGCAGAGATATTTTCAGTGACAAAAGACACACAGCCTCATTTGGTCATAGGGTCTCAAAGTAGGAAGGCCAGGTCTAAGTATAAATCTTTCAGGTCCTCTAGATGGTCCCTACCCAAGTGGAGTTTGGCAAAAGTTGCAGGGATCTTGAGAATTGAAGACACACTTGATTATTTAAGGACTTGAGAACTGGACTGGAATTAGTTCCTCTCTCCCCACATTTCTCCCAGGCTCTTTCCAACTGTGGCTGATTATGAAAACACCTTGAAGACTTTTGAAAAATGCTGAATCAAAGTCACATCATTCTACTGTCATGGATATCTAAAAACAAAGTCGTGTTGCTGAAGTAATTCAGCAGGCCTGGCATAGAACTTGGGAAGCAGCTTAACAAACACCATGATGATCTTTATCACGTGTGCCAAACAGGAAATATGCAGACCAACAGAGAAGAATCTAGAAAAGTTTCAGTTGCAGATGTCTTTCTGTGACCTCATTGATTCTCTCTCACATTAATTTATTTGTTCATAAAATATTCTGTGGAGGAGAATCAGGGTGCTTCCTTTGATAGCCAGATCACCCTCTGAGTAATCTTATCAATCATCAGCAAACACATGCAACAAAAGGATCACAGATGATCTCAGATTAATTGATGGACAATTCAAATATGAGCTAGTAAGTTTTGTGTGAATTCTTATATAGTGATAGACAACAATATACCCACTGTAGGCAAGATGTAAACATTCAATCACATGTGGTACACTAATTATCTGGAAAATAGCAGCTATCTTATAGAGAGTGAATTGCTTTCTGTAGTTTAAATTTAAAGTTACATCTCTCAATATATTATTGAATTATTTAGAAATATGTGTAGTCAGGTATGCCTTTGATTTGTGAAAATATTCTCTCAGTATGTCACATCCAAGGGGAAAAAACAGATATCACAACCTTGCCACTAGGCTCAAGAAAATATTTCAAAAAAGAATTTTCTTTAATGTGTTTATATTCTAGAGCCTGGGCTACTGACAGATCTGAAGATCTAGCACCCTACATTTCCTGGGACACCATTTTTTTTGTTTGTTTACAGTGTGATATCTGAAATGGAAATGGATCTCTGTCCAGCATCATTTGAAATAGTGTTCAGCTTTGTACACTTCTTGGTTGGAGAAATCAGCTCTCTCAAAGTGCACTGTCTCCCCTGTGCTTTGGCCTTGATGAGAATATTGTCCAGGAAATGTATTCCATCACCTATGACATAAAAATGAATGGTCCAGACTTTTCACCTTGCTGAGATCAAAGAATTCTTAGCTCTAAAACATGAAATGTGGCTGCAGTGAACTAAGATATGCCTGAGACTTCAAGTAAAGAGTAAATTTTAAAATGAATTTTAAATGAATTTCCAAGAATACACATATTCATTAGTAAATTCATATTGTCAAGCCATGATTATATTCTCCATATAGTGCTTTAAGTTATCACAATTGATTTAAGTTAATTTTCTTCTTCTTCTTCTTTTAAAATTTTTATTTATTTTTTATTTAGACAGAAAGTCTTAACTGAGGTGTTTAGTGCCTTCCTTTTTTATGGAGGCTGACTTTAAATTTGTGCTCCTCCTACCTCAGCAACTTAAGCCACTTGTATTACAAAAGACCAACTTCTTTTTCATTTTTAATGTGAATACTAGAAGCTTTAAAATTATATTGTGAGTCACTTTTTTAGTGGGGGGTATGGGAACATTGCTACCTCAGGGAATTAATTGCTTATAAGCTTAAGTTCTAGTTGTTTTCTCATAAAACCAAAGAACAGAAATTTAAATATAATTTTAAAGTAATTGTGATGTCATTTCCATTTATAGAAATATGTAAATATATTTGCAAATTAATTTATCCTTATAATCAGTGATAAATGTAAATTGACTTCTGTCTTTGATAGATCTTACTTTGGAAGAAAACTCTGCATTAAAATCTTAAAATAACTCCATTCCCAGGCACTTACTGTAATTCACAGCAGCTTAAGAGAGAGAGAGAGAGAGAGAGAGAGAGAGAGAGAGAGAGAGAGACCAGGGCTGCAGAGCATTCCTGTAATACCTGTTACTGGCAAAGTCATCTTAAGAATATTTGAGATGCTGTCCCAAGACAGATATATATATATATATATATATATATATATATATATATAAGAGAGAGAGAGAGAGAGAGAGAGAGAGAGAGGTGATGGGGTCTGCAGTGAGGGGACATAAGCTTGAAACACAGTCCTTTTCTTAATCTTTTTTTTTTTTCTGTATGTGGTTAACCCCCAGGGTTATGCCTTAGAGGGGAACACTACTGACTGAGTTCTCTGCTGAGCCCTGATTGCTAGTTTTTAAACCACACAACCAGAGCAGGTGAGAAATTGCTATTCTGACCTCATTTGTTTCTGGGTTGGTTGCACTATGCTGTCACTCAAACAGCAGGCCCAATAGGCTCAGTGTTAAGGCAGTGCCTTAAGCCTTGTCCAATGGTCTTTTAGGTGAGAACTCTCCAATCCTCACACAGCCAGTGATGAAAGGGTTGGACTTCCACAATCTTCTGTTCCCTTTGTATCTGGAGCCTGCCATTCTTCAAATCGTTTCCTAAGCTTCCTATACTAGATCAAGAACCTCTAGTTTCTGTGCTACACAGGTACTGAAAAAAAATCAAAGTGACAACACTAAGAACCCTGAAAGAGAAAATGGTAAGTGTGCATTGTTCTCATGAGATTGGGTAGTGAGGCTGTTTTAAGCCAACAGGACTGTCAATGGTGGGAACTGGAAATGTAGTAGGGACTCGGGGACTCCTCTTGGTCCTCTGCTGAGTCTGGTGACCAGAGGGCCTCTGTGACAGCTCAGGCTTCACTCCCCTCTAATAAATCTAGTGAAGATTTTATCATCAGTGGAGACCCTGGGCATTCAATCCCATCATTGTATGGTGTTTTTAAGTACCTTGGTGAAGCCCTATGTGGGAATCCATGTGCCACTAGCCCAGCATATCCTCAGATCCCCAGATTGTGTAGTGAAGACTGGGATAATCACCAGAATCCCAAATCCATTAGTTGTGTTCATGCGTGGTAGAAGCTGTGGTTTTTAGGACTTGTTTCTCTTGAGGTTTTTATTGTTTGTTTTGTTTTGTGTTTTGGTATCAGAAATTCAACCCTGGGCATTCATCCACTGATCTACATCCTCAGCGCATTTTCATATATATATATAATTTTTTGTATAGAGACACGGTTTTCTGAGTTTGTTAGGGCCTCACTAAGTTGCTGGGGTTGACTTTGAACTCATGATACTAATGCTTCCTGAGCTTCTTAAAATTAGTGGAAAAAAGTATCTCAAATTTAAAATAAAAATTTGAAATCCAGAACTTCAGCTTAGCTCTTTGTTTGTCTAAGAATAAATCCTTAGTTTTTCAGCTGCTTGTTTACATTTTCAAAGCCAGGGTTCAGTGAATAGATAGTAAAATGATCAGGCAGTTGGGATAATGGGCTTCATTCAACCACACCTGGAGGCTAACCAGTAGATATATTAATGAGCACTATTAAAGCCTATTTTAAATGTAAAAAAAATTATGAGGACAGTTGTGGGAACAAAGTAGGATGGGTCATGAAAGAATGTAAGTGAAGCAAGATTGTAGTCAGGATAACTTTTTCAATACCTATTTTAGGTAAATTTTGCTTTATGCTCTGCCCAAAACCATATACACAATCCTAAGTTTGCACACCACTGTATTTTTTTCTGCTGTCATCTCTTTTCCTGCATGGTTTTACACACACACATACACACACACACACACACACACACACACACACACACACATAGTCTAGTGGAGATTTCATCATCAGTTGAGATCAAATCTCTCTACTCATTTATGACTCTCTACTCATTTATATATATACGGAGTGAGACAAGAACCCAAAAGAATTTGGCAAAATGGAGAATTCAATTTCTTCTCAAAACTCCAGTTTCAACATTATCAATTTTTTCCCCATGTTTCATTTCAAGTGGATGCATTATTTGTATTTTTTTTTCTCCAAGTACTGCAGGGAAGCTTTTCAAGATGTTGCTTTACTCTTGTGAGCCTTTCACATGTGAAGAAAGCAGGAAAAAACAAGTGACATTAAAAAGAATGACTCTCTTCTAAATAGGATAGTATAGTTAATGTGTCACAATTAAGGATTTAAAAATAAATGGGTCCTCAATTGAGATTTTTGTTTTGTTTTATATGTTAGATCACTTTATTAAAGCAACCTGTGGAAACATTTGAAACATTCCAGCAAACTCCTTTGTCCTGCTGTGGTAGGAAAATAAAAGTGGGACTGGACTTGAATTTAAATTACAGGCATGTTCAATCTCAAGGGGTAAAATACACAGCAAATTAGGTCAAAAGCCATGTCAATAACCTGATGTGTGTGTGTGTGTGTGTGTGTGTGTGTGTGAGAGAGAGAGAGAGAGAGAGAGAGAGAGAGAGAGAGAGAGAGAGAGAGACAGGGGATAAAACCCAGGGTCTTGTGTATGTAAGCAAGCACTCTACAAACTGAGCTACATCTCAGTACTTTTTAATAACTATTTTACATAGATTTTAACCAGTAGCCTTAACACTTTTCCAATATCTGTTTAGATTGTATCCATAACCCAGAAATCAGTGAAGCAGAGAATCTAGTTTTATCTCAAACTCTGGTTTCAGTTATCACTGGGTCTAGGTTAAGATTCCCCATTGAAGAATTTACTCTATCTTGTGTTTTTGTTTCAGTGTCTCATATTTATCTAGTCCTCAATTTTAGAACAGTCTGACAAAAGGTGCCCAAAGATGTCAAAGTCTCTTGGAGTATCTTTAAAATATCAGTATCTGAGTCTTGCCTTCTTAGGAACCATTGGAATTATAAGTGTGCAGCCTCTAAGGGGAGTAGTTGGATGCTCTGAAGGTGGAAGAAATATTCTGATATACCTTTCATTTAAAAGCACTTTATTTGATTCCTCTTTTTAGATATTGTGAATAAAACTACAGTTAAAATGGAATTGCAATAATTTCTTTAACAAAAGGATCCCAATTTCTTTAGACATATACCCAGAATATTTATTAGTGGATTGTATGACATTTTAAATCCAGAATTATTATTTATTTATTTATTTAGGTAGTGGACATCAATCCATGAGCACTTCATCATAGTTCTACATCCCAGGCCTCCCCCGTCTTCTTCTTTTGAGACAGGGTATCAATGAGATTCTTAGGAGCTTGCCAAGATGCTAAAGCTGGTTTGAACTTGAAATCCCCCTGCCCCATCCTCCTAAGCCACTGAGAGTACAAGCATGTACAACCTTGCTCTACTACCCAAAATAGTTATTAGTGGATTATATGGCATTTTTATTTTGACTTTTTGGAGAACTTAAACATTTGTTTCAAAAATATATTTATAGAATTTTTATTGTCACCAACAGTGTTATATACTTATTTACTCTGAAATCTCTTTTATCTTTCAGGTATTTGTTTGTTTTGGTTTTGTTTTGTATTGGGAATTGAACCCAGGGGTGCTTACCACTGACCACATCCCCAGTCCTTTTTATGTTTTATTTTGAGACAGGCTCTCCCTAAGTTAATTAAAGCTTTGCTAAGTTGCTGAGTCTCTTTTGAATGAGTCCTCTTGCCTCATCCCCATGACCCTCTGGGATTACTAGCATGTGCCACCACACCTGGTTCTCAGGCTTTAATTACAGTTTTATTATAACAGCAGTACATAGACTGCAAGATGTCCATTTGACTAATACATTAAATCCCTGAGGCAAGTTTATGTAAAGTAGCTAGTATAAAAGCATTTTTGTAAAGACTGCTTGGAATAATCAGGAATTTGTATTTTCTAACCCTTTTTCTGAACTACTTTTAGGTATCATAGTCCATAAAAGTACTGGAAAAACAATATAAATTTATTTATTTATTTATTTGAAATCTATGGAAATTTGCACATTCTCAGTCACCTTTGCTTCCAGAGCTTGGAACTTCAGGACATGGTAACAAACAAAATATGTTAAAGTTGAGTCACTCAGGGCACAAACAAAGTCTTACTAGCAGCAATTGGTAATTCTGGGGTTATTACTGGAGTAAACAGAGTTTGTGTAGGGCTCAGGAAGTGCTAAAATCTCACTTAGGCTATCAGTGTTATACCGTATTTCCCCCCCACCCTTATACCCACAGTACAAGCTAGAGAGAACCTCATCTGCCAACAACAGCAGTTGGGGAAAATATGCTTGCAAACTGACACAGTCCCTAGAAAATCACCACATTTTTTTGTGGCATAGAGAATTGTGTATCAATTCTCCCACATTTCTCTTTCCTGAGGGTAATGCTGCTGTTGGAGATTTGGTCCCAAATATGGTATTTTGCTCAAGACAAAACTAATACCCAGTGCAGCCCAGCTTTTCTGCTGATTAAAGGTAGATATTTTCTAAACTGTCCAATGTATCTAAGTCTCTCTACTCATTTATGACTGTGTCAAAGAGACACTCACGAGTAGATTTTTATTAACTCTACAGATGAAGGGAGAGTCCAGAATGTTAATATTTCCCTTTATTTTCAACATCATCTCCACTTAACATTTGCTTTTTAATGTTTCTAAGGTTGGAACCTAGTACCTTGCATCTCTACACACACACTCTGTCAATGAACTGTGCCACCGGTTTCAAATTCTAACTTTATATTGAAAATTTCATTATTCATCCATTCACATCTTTTTTTGTACCTGGGATTGAACTCTGGGCACTGGATCACTGAGTCACATCCCCAGCCCTAGCTTGTGTTTTATTTAGAGACAGGGTCTCACTGAGTTGCTTAGTGTCTCACTGTTTCTGGGGCTGACTGTAAACTTATGATCCTCCTGCCTCAGCATCCCAAGCTGCTGAGATTAAAGGCATGTCCCACCATGCCCATCTCACCCTTCACATCTAATGTTATTTTTCATATGGTTGTATTTAGATAGGCCTTTCTATTGCCCTTAAAAATACCCCAAATTAACATATATATATATATATATTATATATATATATATATATATATATATATATATAGATTTAGATTTGATTCTGTTATAATTGATGGGTCTGTATTATTGCAATATTGTTTTACAATATACAGTAGTGTCAAATAAAAATAACTACTTTATTTGGTCTTTTAAATGAGAGGTTTGGAGGTATTTTACTTCTCAGATAAATTTTTGAAAAAAAATGTCTTGGACTCTTTTATTAAAGAAAGTCATGCTAAAATTTTGATGGGGGAATATAATACTTTAAACTACCTAAATTGATTGTCTTTGCAGTGATGAGTTTTATTTATCCATTTGGTTTGTTTGATGAAGTAATTTATGTCCTCTATAAATTTTTATTTTGTGATAAGTTCTACATATTTTCCCTGAAAATCTCTACATATCTGATGTATTACACAGATATGACTTCTATCTAATACTTCTGTGATATTTTGTTCTGTTAGTTAAAACTGTAATGAAAAAAAATTGTCTATCCCCTAGAAACTAATTTTTCAAACTTTAGGTAGTCATCTAATTTTTAATGTACCTCCCCTCTTTTCCCAGCCCCCGGATTATAGTTGTATGGACCAACATAGCTCTAGCTTTATTCTATCATATAATTATATGCTATCATGTTTCACAAGTACATTAATTTCTATAGATCTATCTTACTTTCTGAGGAGTATTTTGTATATATATATATATATATATATATATATATATATATATATATAACATTTTATGTATATATTTATAGTAAACATTTTTCAAAATAAATGACAATAATTTATACTCTTTTAAATTCATTAGAATTTGTTTCATGTCCTCATCAACACTGTAATATTTTTTATCTGATGTTATTTTATTTTTCTTTAATTTGCTGACATGTTGTAATTCTTTTTATTGTTGAACACTTCTATATTTGAGTTATTCAAATCTCTTTCCTGCTTTTCACTTGGTGTCTCTATCATTTCTTTTTTTATTAAAACAGTTTAGTTATATGTGAGAACATTAATTCTCCTACTCTATCTCTTTTCTCTGTACTTTTTAATGGTATCATTCAAATTTTAATTTTAATGTTTCCCAATTATGAATTTTTATTATATTTTGTGTAATTTTTTGAAAAAAAAGCCCTGTTTTGTTGTTCTTTATATTGAAACCAAGGGTGCCATTTCAATGCTCTACCAAGCCATTTATTGAATCTTATATTGAGGCAGGTTGTCAGTCAGTGGCCTCGGCTGACCCTGAAATTTCAGTTTATTTGCTTTAACCTCCCAAATAGATGGTATTAGAGGCATGTTCTATGACATTCATACTATAAGTCCCCTTATTATTTTTTAGTGCTGGGGATTTGGGCCATATCCCCAGCTCTATTTTGTGTATTATTTAGAGAGGATCTTACTGAGTTGCTCAGCCCATTGTTTTTGCTGAGGCTGGCCATGAACTTGTGATCCTCCTGCCTCAGCCTCCTTAGCTACTAGGATTACAGGAATGTGTTCTGGCATAAACTCCCCTTTATTTTTGTAGTTGTAGTTGAACATTTATTTATTTATTTTTATGTGGTGCTTAAGATTAAACCCAGTGCCTTTTACATGCTAGACAGGTGTTATACCACTGAGCTACAAAACCAACTCCCATAAATTTATTTCTACAGTAACTTTTGACATATATATATATATATATATATATATATATATATATATATATTATCAGATTTAAACTAGAGGTGGTTTAACCTTAAGCGACAGACATACCTTCAGGCCATCTAATATTGTATTTTGAGACAGAGTCTTGTTCCAGGTTCTCAGGGTCTTGATAAGTTTCTGAGGCTACCTTTAAACTTTGGTCCTTCTGCCTCTGCTTTCCCATGTGTGCTACCATTCCCAGCTACATTTTATTTTTATTTTGAAGTTTATATTACTTCTCAAAATAATTTACATCTGGTATTAAGAAAGCATATAATAGTATTTCCCCTCAAAAAATCCCCTTGTCCCAGGAGTTGTCTTTGGAAAGAATGTCATTTTTCTATGTCCTCACCACAGTGCAAGCTATATATTTTATCTTTGTCTCAAGGACAAGTCTTTTTTTTTCTTTTAATAAATCTCCTATCTTATTTACATAGGTCTATTTATTTATATTATTATGAGGTATATACTAATATTTATAACATCATGACATATAGCAATGTGTGATAAAATTATCTGTTGGTCAGTGAGGAACTTTATGTAACTATAACATGTAGCCTAAGCATTTGGTAATAGAAAAATCTTAGTGTTGGTATTCACTATGACATTTAAAAAATGAAAAAAAAAAAACACTTTGGAGTGTATTTATTGCACTGTATATTCATTATTAAAAGAGGCACATTTTGTATATATGCACCAATATATGACACTCTGTGGACATGTACATTTTGTATATCTTGAAAATTTTTATTGTACTTAATGTTCTTTTCATCACTCTCCTTTTCATGTAATTATCTTTTTCAACTTACTGAAATTAATGAATTTTAGACCCCTTAATTTAACTAGTGATGTCTTTAGATTTCTTTTTAACCTCATATATATTACAGCTTTAGAGGTATCCCACTTTTTATAGCTTTATTGTTATATAATTGACTTCTAATACCCTGCACATTTAATCTTCAACCCTGACCCCTCTGGACTATTGATGTCTAAGTGGAGGGGATCACAAAGTGATACATGCACAAGACAGAAAATGGAAAGGGCAGGATATAAGACTGGTGGATGCTGGGTATGTAGGACTGGCTACTCACGACAAAGTATTGGTGGTATAGATGGGGTAGGGAGGAAATAAGCATGGAAGAAAAGAGGAGAAAAAAGACCAGCAAATAGGTTCAGAAACAACAACTCTAAAATGTTAGCATGAGGATAGAGGGGCAGTGTCTTTATAAGTAGAAATATGGTTTAGATAGAAAGAAGAAGATAGCACAGTTCCCGAGAGAGAGAGCCAATTGAATAGGATCCTCAGCTTCACGTGAAAAATATACAAATAGGGTGTGTATATGTGTTTATGTCTTCCCATGAAAGAGCAAAATTGATAGTTCATTGGGTATGCCTTAGCAGGTAGTAAAATAAACATTTCCAAATAGCTTTACACTTTTGCATGGCCACAAGAAATCTTTGAAAATTCCAATCACTTAATGTCTTTGCACTTTTTAGTTTGTTATTCATTTCTTCATTTATTTCATTACGCCCTGAAAATATTATTTACTCACTTCCGCATAGTTGTCATTGTTTTTACATTCCTGGTGAGTATATAATGATAGAAATCTCCTGAATCTTAACTTTTCTAATAATGATTTACATATTTACATGTTTACTTATCATTTGAATGTTTTCATCTTTGCCAAGTCTGCTTCTTATTAAGTCCTAAACTTGATTTAGGAAGACCTGATAAAAAAATCACATCAATTCAAACAGCTCAAGAATCTATCACCTGGGCATAATCCAATCACCCACTAAAGTGGAACTCTGGGACAACTAAAAGCTGTGTTGAAACTTCTGTTTATTCCCATACACACATTAAAATAGGACTTCTATCTCCCTTGTATACATTGAAGAACAGGATACTAACTTTCTAAATCAGCAATTAACAAACCTAGAGGAGTTTTCCATAGACTAACCACTACTGCTTTTAAATTGTTTACATTCTTGACACAGATTGTCACTTATTACCTCATCTTTTTCTATACTCTTTTTGTGTGTGTGTGGTATCACTGGTTGAATTCTGGAATACTTTTCCACTGAGACATTATCAGCACTTTGTAAAATATTGTACTTAGAGACAGGGTCTTGCATAATTTCTAAATTGCTGAGGCTGGCTTTAAACTCATGATTCCCCACCTTCAACCTCCAAAGCCACTGAGATTAAAAACATGCACCATTGTAGCCAGGCTTTATACTCTCTTTAAAATATTCAAAAAAGTAAAAATTGAAATTGCATTTACATCACTATTTCCTAGTACAGTAATATATTACCATCTAAAATATTTTTAAACCAATTTAATGAATGACTACAATTTTCTTTTCCATAGTTTATTTTGTCACCTCTTTGGGCCTAGATAAAGGGTTTTCTTCCATGTTTTTAGAATATAAATGTCACCTGTTATCTAATGGGTCTACTTTAAGTGTTTTGAATATTATAATTCTAAACCTCTTATCCAACCTTCACATTTCCAAGATTATTAGAGGTAGTTAAAGGTCAATATTCATAACCAATTACCTACTTCTAGGAAAAGCATAATACCCATGTCCAGCTTGGAATGAAATCCATATGCTTCAGTGGAAAGGTGGTGTGAAAACCACTACCCTATGTTTTGGGGACCATTTAAATCATCATGGATGACTCTAAATCTTTTACTATCAAGTTAAATAAAATTCCTGCTACTTGCTTTAAAATTAAAAACTATGTATAAGAAATGTTAATGATGGACTGGGCTGTAGCTCAGCAGAAGAGTGCTTGCCTAGCATGCATGAGGCAGTGGGTTTGAATATCAGCTCCACATAAAAAATATATACAAATAGGGGCTGGGGTTGTAGCTCAGCAATAGAGTGCTCACTTATCATGTGTTAGGTGCTGGGTTTGATCCTCAGCACCACATAAAATCAACAAATAAAATAAAAACATTGTGCCCAACCATAACTAAAAACTGTTTTTAAAAATATACAAATCAAATAAAGGCATCCTGTCTATCTACAACTACAAAAAAATTAAACACCAACAAAAAAAGTGAATGATAATTAATACCTCTGGAGTCACTGAGGTTGATCTTTAATTCTAGTGACTAATTAGTTAAAAGGGCATTTCAATTTTTCAATCTTTTCCAACTATATGGAATGGAACATTTACATGTAGTGACCTAAAATGACAAAAATGCATTTCAGGGAGATAATATCACAGAAATTTTCAGGGCAGAATCTTGGAAATGTGGGAAAAATATAAGCACATACATATACATTTATATAGAGAAAAAGATTAATGATCAGTGCATAAATGTGGGTGTGAGTTCAGTATGCCACATGCATTTTAGATAGAAGGTAATGATAACATTCAAAACATGAGGTAGTAATTAATGTGATCCAGAAATCTATAATTGTGGGAAACATTATTAGCAATTTAGTTAAAAGAAAATAAAGCTAAATCCTTCTGGCTATATCTCTGTCCTCTGTTCTTCATCCAAATTTGATTCTCTTAAATGAATGTAGGTGGGTATGATGTTTTCTGAATTTTTGTTTTGTTTTATCAGCTATGTCCTGTAAGGCCCTGTCCTTAATTCACTTTTATAACTCTTTTATGACCTGTTCTGGTCTCCAGAGGCAGAGACTCATCTCACTTATTCTGGGACATGAACTGATTTTGTCAATCTTTGCAAACAATGTTTGAAAGAACAAGCCTATTGGAGGGTCTTTCATATCATGCAATATGGTTCCCATATCCTGTAGTATTGGTTGGTAGCTCCCTGTTGGGTTATCACTATCTTTAATATGATAGGGACTTCTCTGTCTGCTTTATGTTGAAGGCCTCAATAACACAGAAAAGAAAGATTTGTGGTCACAAGGTAAGGAATGCTAGAAGCCATAAGATTTGAGAAAATGCAAAAAATATTGTTCTCTTAGAGCCTTTAGAGGTAGTATGGCCCTTACATCACTTTGATATCAGTGCACTCACAGTCATTCACACTGAAAATCTTATATTTAAGATTATATTTAATGAATATTAAGATATTCATTCATAACTGGAAGAGAAAAAATTCTGGTTATTTTATTCAAATGAGTGCCTAATTCTTGTATTATTTTGCAGTAGTAGAAAATCAGGCATTATTGCAAATTACGTCTTCTATGTGATCAAATTTCCATTATGATAATGTGATCAGCATTAAGTAGTAGTTATGAAAACATTGACCAAAGCTACTGGATTGTAGCTTCACTGACTTTTCTGAGAGTCAGCAACAGCTTGATCAGACAGCCTTTAATTTCTGATTGATAAGTAAATGTATTTGTTATTCTTTTCTTTAATACCAGCTTCCTTGTGATGTGAACTACATGGTGTTCCACCAAGAACCTATTCCCTTCTGCTAGAATCTATAATGTCCTCTTTGCCTTCAATTATTTCTGGTAACTTCTATCTTAACATTTATTTTCTTGTGAACCTAATTCCCATTAGAAGACACATTATTTTTTCGGAACTAAGAAGCCTGATTTCACAGAAGATTTTCTAGTGTTACACATTTCTTGATCACTCTTATTTTACATTTTGGAGGTTGGCTGATAGCTTTTCAGCTTTCTTTCCTACTCAGTTTAAACCTGAGTATTTTTTAAATCTATTTTTTATTTGTGCTAATCAGTTATACATGACAGCAGAATGCTCTTTGAATTGTACACAAATGGAGCACAAAGTTTTGCTTCTGATTGTGCATGAATTACACACAAAGGGTAACACCATTTATTAAATCATACACGTACCTAAGGTAATGATTTCTGTCTCATTCCACTATCTTTCCTACACTAATTTCCACCTTTCCTTCTACAAATCTAAAGTTTTTCCACGAATCTTAGGCCTCCCCCATTATGGATTAGCATCCACTTATCAGAAAAAACATTTGACCTTTGGTTTTGGAGGATTGGTTTACTTGGCTTAGCATGATATTCTTCCACTCCATCCATTTACATACAATTGCCATAATTTTATTCTTTTTAATTATGAGTAATTTTCCATTGTGTATATATGCCACAGTTTCTTTATCCATTCTCTATAGAAAGGCATTTAGGCTGGTTTTTATTTGGCAGTTGAAAACCTGGGCATTTTGTTGGCTGGTCATTCTATCATCTCTTGCATTAAGTGAATATGGTTTGGTCAAGGGTTCTATTCTCTAGTTTTCTAGCTTATAGATATTGGTGTCTTCTAAGTTTCCCATCAAAAATTTGACTTTTTAAATTTTATTTATTTATTTATTTTTTATTTATTATTTATTTTTTTGTGGTCACAAGCTAAGGAATGCCATTTTATTTAGAGACTGGGCCTTAGTAAGTTGCTTTGCATCTTGCTTTTGCTGAGGCTGGCTTGGAACACATTATTCTCTTTCCTCAACCTCTTGAGCTGTTGGGACTACAGATATGTGCCTCCTCTCCTAGCTAGATCTTGCATCTGTTAAATTGATATTATGAAAAACTTGTATATGCAACTATATTGCACTTACAGAAGATATATTTCATGAGAGTAGATATCTATTGATAACAAAATTTTTGTGTAATGTTTCTCTACGATTTTTTTGTTTTATTTACTAAAATAAATATGCGATATATCAGCATGTTAGTTTCATCTCCTTGAAAGTGTTTCGTATTTAATTTTTTAAGCTATGTTGTAATTAAAAAGAAATAAGCTCCATATTTCTCTAATATTATATGATTCCAATGTAGTAAATTTAAGACAGACTTTTCAGTGTTTGCACTCAAATTTGTGATGAGCAGATTAATGACAAATTTTGGATTCATTAAAAAAAAAGAAGTGGATTTATCCAGGTCATCATCACATCTTAAAAGCCTATACATGTCATAAGAGTGTGACTATTCTTAGGTGATTTTGAGTTGTTTCATTTTGATTCTGCTTAGTAGTTAATGTGTCACTGCAATGTGTCCCTTAGAAGCATAGCTCATAAGTCACTCAGAATATATTCATTAAAAATATGATTCTTTAAGAGACTTTTCAGCATGACAGCATGAAGAGATTCATGAAAGTTCAGCAAAGCAAAATTGATGAATAGAAAAACAAGGGCAACACAATTCCAACTATTTATATCCTCTGGTCCAGAAACAGAGGAAGAATACAGACAAGTAAAAGTGAAAAAAAATATAAAAGGAAATAGAAATACACATTTTTTCTTTTTTAATGGATCTTGAAAGCAAAAATATAAAACTGCATATATAGAAATGTATGTACCTTGAACCACAAAAATAAAGATAGAAAGATCTCACACAATGTGGAAAGGATACTCAGGATTCTTCATTGTCTTCTTTGAAACATCTATTGAGATTCATGATGAAAAACATGTAAAAGAATAGAAACTCTATTCAGATTCAAGTGTTTAACAAGTTTATTAATCACCAATACACATATATTTGCTTGGTTCAGAAAATACCAGTTTAATTTTACAAATGATTTTCAGGGTACAATCAAACTTCAAGACTATAAATTCTGTATATCAACAAACTTAATTCAAGTACTGATTAATTTATTTTATTTACTTTGGAAATTAATTTAGTAAATTAGTGGTTCTCTCCCTTACATTAGATAGTCGCTCTTATTTGTTTTTAATGATTGTATTTCTTTGTTTTCATTATAAAACAATTTTTTATTTTATTCTTCTTATTCTTGTTCTTTTTTGTACTGGGGATCAAACCTAGAAGTGCTCTATTACGGAGGTATATCATCTCTGGCTAAGTTGCCCAATTGGTGTTGTTATTTATTTATTTATATATTGGACCAGGGATTAAACTCTAGGGCACTTATCCACCAAGTCCTATCCCAAGCCTCTTTCCCCTTTTTATTTATTTATTTTTTAATCCTGAGATGTATAACCATTAAGCCACATCCCCAGACTTTATGTTTTTATTTTGATATAGTGTCTCACTAGGTTGCCTATAGTGTTGCTAAGTTGCTGAGGCTGGCTTTGAAAATGCAATCCTCTTGACTCAGGCTTCTAAACCACTGGGATTACAGATGTGCCACAATTCCCAGCTTATTTTTTTAGTTTTGAGACAAAGTCACACTAAGTTGCTTAGGGACTTGCTTAATTTTGAGGTTGCTTTTAAACTTGAGAACTTCCTGCTTTCGACTTCTAAGCTGCTGGAATTAAAGGCATGCACCATCAGAAGTCTTATATTTATGTTTGAATGGCCTTGCCATTCCAACTTACAAAAATTATAGATATACACCACCAAGCCTGATTTAATTTCTTTTAAAATTCATTTAGTACTTATGTGTTACCTTCTTATTTATTTATTCCATTGTGTTACATCATTCTGTTTTTAGCATTAATTGGTGGTTCTTGTGGGGCAGGTCAAGGTATACTTTATGCCATTTCTTGACCACTGAATGTAACTATATGGATCTGATTAAAAACATCTGAAGGGGTGTGCTTTTAGCTCAGGGGTAGAGTGGTTACAACACATGTGTGAGGCGCTGGGTTCAATTATCAGCACTACGTATAAATAAATAAATAATAAAGTTTCATACAAAACTAAATATGTGTGTATGTGTGTATAATATGAAGCCAGATACAAAACTGAAATTTATTTATTACTTTATTACTAAATTAATATTCACTTGTAGTTATTGACCCTGTGTTATTATAATTAGTCTTCATGGCTCTGGATAATGAACAAAAAGAAATATATAATTTCTGGTCTCAGAGGAGTACTATTCTTTGGTTGTTTATTATGTTTGTGATTTTTGACTTAAGTTATCACCTTCAAATAGGAACCAAAAGTGAGGCTAAAGAAGGCATAGGTTAGGGGCTGGGGCTGGGGTTCAGCATTAGAATGCTTGTCTTGCATATGTGAGGCCCTCGGTTTGATCCTCAGCACAGCATAAATAAAATAAAGGTATTGTGTCCATCTATAACTAAACTATATGTATGTGTGTATGTATGTATATATATGTGTGTGTGTGTGTGTGTGTGTGTGTGTGTGTGTGTGTGTGTTGTCAGAATCTAGAAATTGCTTAGGACCTCACTAAGTTGCTGAGGCTTTCTTTAACTTGTCATAATATATATATATATTTAAAAAACTGTAGGTTAGTTTTCAGCTAAGAATTGAGTGCTGATTTTGTAATTTAAAGGACAATTAGATAATTTATCAATTCAACTTCACAAAATTGCAGGAATTAAATTGTGGGGGGGCATTGGTTACTGAGCCCATTGATAGTTTACCAATGAGTCAATACCTGAGCCCTTTTTATTTTGAGTCAGGGTCTCACTAAGTTGCTGAAATTGGACTCAGACTCACAATCCTCCTACCTCAACCTTCCACATTGCTGGGATTATAGATGTATAATAAATTGTCTAAATTGGGTCTTTGTGTATTACTCATATTACCAATGTGCAAATAATAGGTCAGGGATCTTTATGCTCAAGTTCTTATTTCTCAGCTTTCATTGTATCTTCAGTGAATACCATGTAACCCCCTTCCTTTACATCCATCTGAGTGTCCCTTTGAATAGTTTCTTCTGTTTGAAAACATGGATATAAGATGAAGGTGAACTTTTTGTTATTTTAACACAATACTGTGCCTTGCTGTGCTAAACTCAGAACCAGGGCTAGTGCACTAGCACAAGTAAAGAGATTCTCATACTCAGGACATACATATAGCATAGGTAAGGGAGATTTCCAACACTGAACTAGAGCAAAACAGGAATGAGGAGGCTGAGGTGGCCAGAGAACTGAGGACTCTGAGACTGAGCACACTAATCAGCAGGCCAATTAAGTTTAAATTCAAAATAAGGGCTGGGGATGTGGCTCAAGCAGTAACGCACTTGCCTGGCATGTGCAGGGCACTGGGTTCGATCCTCAGCACCACATAAAAATAAAGTAAAGATGTTGTGTCCACCAAAAACTGAAAAATAAATATTAAAAAATTCTCTCTCTCTCTCTCTCTCTCTCTCTCTCTCTCTCTCTCAAAAAAAAAATCTAAATACAATAAATAGGCAATAGAACAAAGCACATGTGTGAAGGAGAAGATTATGGTTAATAATGGGGAATTTTTACTCACTAATATAACAGCAACAACAATCATAACAGTGTTAATTAGGATGTGCTAAAAGTTCACTTTAACAATAAGAAATACATACAATGAAAATTTAAAAAGTGTCATTAGATATTCTTTCAAAAGAAATTAATAGCCAGCCATGGTTGCCCATTTATTAATCTCAGAACTTGAAAGGCTGCAGCAGATTTATAAATCCGAGGCGTGCCTAATCAAATTAGCTATACCCTGGGTCACAATAGCAAATGAAAAGGATTGGGAATGTAGTTCAGTGGTAAAACTTTCCTGGGTTCAATCCATGTTACAAAACAAACAAATGAACAACCACAACAAAAACAACAAAGAGAGACACAGAAAGAAACACACACATACACCCACAAAGAGAGAGAAGCATTCAAGATTAGAAATGTACATTTGTATTTGGGATGTGACCAAACAGTAAAACATTTGCTATGTTTATGTTTGATCTCAAGCACTGAACACACACACACACACACACACACACACACACAATCAAAAAATAATGCATATTTAATTATGTAAGTATAGTAAAATCTTGACAACTTTACAATTGTAGTTTGTATACAGACATATTTTTCTCATACATTTATCACAAATTATAAACAAGCAATAAGGAAATAAAAAATAATCATCATATACATATAGCCACAGCATATTCAAGTAAATGTAAGTGGAAGCCATAATAAAAAGAAAATCAGTTACATTTTTATTTCCCTATTTTACTGGCTGGGACTTTGGCTACTTTATGATGCATTCCATAAAAAATTTATCTGTTTATTCTGGCAAAGCACAGATGAAATTAAAATTATATTTATAACCATTTAAGGGTATAATTATTTATCACTTATTATATTCACATGTGTATTATCACAAACATTTATTTCCAGGTATTGTTTGAGATGGAAAGCAACTGGTGCCCACTAGCAATTACTCCTTTGTTTCTCTTTCACACAGCTCTTTGATAATGAGAAATATGTTTTTTTTTGCTTCATAAATTTACCTGTTCAGGAAGTTACATATACTTTTGATTATAAAATACAAGGCATTTTTCTCTGCTTTCTTTTAATTGGCTTAAGGTTTATGGTTTCCACATACATCTTTATTGTAATATTTTAGTACTCATATGAAACATTATTACTGAATATGGCTTGGATTACAGTTCAGAAGTAGAGTGTCCACATATCACATGTAGCCTGGAGTTCAATTCCTAGCAATACAAATATAATATTGCCTAATAATATCCTATTTTGGAAAAATACAGGGTTTTTTAATCCATTTACCTTATATTATCTTTACATTTTGGCTAGTGTATTATTTTCAAACTGAACACATTTTCAGTTATTTTAGAGGTAATTGCTGGTTAATTTAGTAATTTTTATGTTACTAAGAAACCACCAAGGTTCTTTGCACAGTGATTAGATAATTTTCCTTTCCCAATAAAGAGGCATAAAATTTTCAATTTTCTGCACACTTGACATTTGTTCTTTTCTTTTTTCATCCATTTTATGATTTTTTTTTGCAAAACTTTATATAATATAAAACAGTTGCACTTGGATAGACAAAGAAACAAAATAATACTGCCTGACCAGATCACATAGTGGTTTATTCATGGGCAGAGCAAAACCAAATAGAAATGTATGGGTCAATTAATATATGTCAAGTGTTATGAAGTCAATTTAGGGCTTATCATTGATTTCAAAGCTTAAATAATTTGTGGGTGTCTACTAAATTCTGTATATGGTATTCCATTTTCATTGTTTTTACCTTTCTAAGTTTTATAATATATTAGCATTTTTTAAAACCAGGGATTGAACTCAGTATTGCTTGACCATGGATCCACATGCCTAGTTCTTTTTATATTTTTATGAGATACAGGGTCTTGCTGAGTTGCTTAGGGCCTTGCTAAGTTGCTGAGTCTAGGTTTGAACTTATGCTTCTCCTGCCTCAGGGCCCCAAGTCACCAGTATTATAGGCATGTGCTTCTGTGCCTGGCATATATTAGCAAACCTATAATTAATACTTCTTCCTCTTAGTATTTTTTAAACCTAAGATTATATTGAATAAAAATTAAACAGTATATTTTTGATTCTATAATGTGTAGATAAATATTTATAGTAGTTGCACAAAGGATACAAGAATCTAAACAGTCTCCAGTAAGGTTTTTATATATTTTGTACTTAGTAAACTCATATAATATTGACTCTAATTAAATTAAAATGTTAAGATGGAAATTATTCTCATAGCAACCAGTAAAAATGAAATATTGTGTCAATGAAATACTAAGAAAGAATAAAATGAGTAGATTAGTTATTTAAGAATAATTTGATTAAATTGTTGTTTAAAGACAAGTAGTATTAATGATCCAAAATAAGAAAAAAAAAGAAATAACTCAAATGTTCTTGAATGTTGAAATGAAAAATTGGTAGTGCATCCATAAAATATAATAGTAATCTTCACTACAAAGGAACACATTACTTAAGCACACATGCTGATTGATTCTCACAAATACTGCATAGTTCAGCAGCTGGATTTAAAATTATATTGCATGATGTCAGGCAAAATGAAAGTATGATTAAATATCCAGTACAGTATCTTCCTTCTGGGAAACAAAATGTTGCTGGGAAAAAACATAGTTTTCTTGGGATGATATAAATATTCTCTGCTTAAAAAATGGTGATTTTTTAATTATTCTGTTAGTCAAAATTCTACATTAATATATGTGACATTAAAGGCACAAGACCTCACCAAAACTTAATATAGAAATAGTGGGACTGGTCTATGTTGGAAAATTGGTAGAAGCATAGAAGAAATAAAATGTCATGTAATAAGCAGATGTTGAATTTGGATAACTGGTATATTTTAACATTTATTTATTTACATTTTACTTTTATGTAAT
Source organism: Callospermophilus lateralis (assembly GCF_048772815.1). Classification (NCBI taxonomy): domain Eukaryota; kingdom Metazoa; phylum Chordata; class Mammalia; order Rodentia; family Sciuridae; genus Callospermophilus; species Callospermophilus lateralis. Next base: position 594,633 of record NW_027517798.1, read on the forward strand.
AAAACATTTCTATACTGGTTTATAAGATCTTGGTTGCTTTCTGAGATCAAAGATGAAGAAAATGTTTTAGTCTGTCCTGAGCAAGGGTGATTCAAAATGTGTTAACTTTGGGATAATTTCTGAACCTTTACAGGATGCTTTGTGTGTTTTTATATGTATAACATATTTACATGGGAATTTTGAATGCTATGTGTGTGAAATTATTAGGTATCTCAAAATATTAGGAACGGGTCTGAGGTTTTGGCTCAGTGGTAGAGGCTTCACCTGATACATGGAAGGCCCTGGGTTTGATCCACATAAAAATAAATAAAAATAAAGCTATTGTGTCCAACCTCAACTAAACATAAATATTTAAAAAGGATATTAGGAACAATTTGTGATTTGGTTTAGATTTCAAATTGGCTCAGTATAATTTTTTTTAGTTGTCAATGGACATTTGTTTTATTTATTTATATGTGGTGTTGAGCATTGAACCCAGTGCCTCACTCATGCTAGGCAAACAGACTTGCCAGTGAGCCACAACTCCAACCCCTCATTTTGGCTTTTAATATTTTATTATTTGCAGTCAATTTTTCCATGTTCTAACACTTGAACATAAGACTTTTTATTTTAGCCACAATTTGACAAACATTCTATTATTTATTTATTTATTTATTTTTTCTCAGTACTGGGGATGAAACCAAGTTGTACTTTACCACTGAGTTGTATCATTTTTATTTTTTATTTTGAGACAAATTGTAATAATGTAATAAGTAACTGAGGATGTCATTGAACTTGCAATCCACGTGTATCAGACTTCTTACTTGCCAAGATTATTAGCCTGCACCACAACTCATGGCTTAACACATTTTTTAATAATGATTTTTTCCAAAAAAAAATTCTTTTGTACAGTGAGGTTGTTCATGAAAAAGGTACTTAGAACTGTGTCCTTTGCATGGTGTATTCTCAATAATTTTTAATTGGGTTTAGTGAGAAAAAAAGACATTAGAGTTCAGTTTATGCAAAGGATGTCAATTATACAATGCAGGTGCTCTGGCTTGGGTAACTGCCCCATAGTGAGTGGTTCAGGTATTAAAGGCTTGGTCCCCAGGGTTTTTGAAGTGGTGGGACCTTTACAAGGTAAGGCATGGTGGAAATTTTTTAATTCACTGCAGAGTGTGTACTTGAAGGTAGCTTTGGCCCCCTGGTGCCTTTTTAGTTTTGTGTTGTCATGAGCTCCTGCCATAATATGCTGCCTCACATCAGGCCAAAAGCAATACCAATCACTTATGAACAAGGATCTCCAGAACTTTGATTCAAAATAAGATTTTTTGTTTATTATATGATTATTGCAGGTACTTTTTATAGTTAGTAAAACCTGACTAAGAAATTGGGTGAGCCTGAGATGCCCATGCCATGAGCAAATGTCGTATATGTATTTGCAACTCATTCATCAAAAGATATTCACATAAAGCAATGGTTTTTAGTTTTACTGAAAAAAAAAGAGTGTTTAAGTAATTCAATTTCAGACATGAACTTAAACTCACATGATAATTCCTTCCAAATCTTGATAAACACAGAAGCTTAGGTCCCTCTGCAGGGATATGGATTACATTGTTTTAATGCAATTTGGATTCTGTGAATTTGAATAGCACTTCAGGTAACTGTACACTTCAGCCAGAACCAGGAACCATTAGTTAACAGTTGAAAATGCATTAACACTCTGTGCTTTCTATGTGTGCTGTGTGGATGTGCCCATTTTAGCCTTTCAGGTTTGGGTTCATAGAAAAGAGATTTGCCATGTTTAGAAAACCAAAAAGTTAATTATTTTTACATACTAAGCTGTTTATACAAAATGCTAGAGGAGAAAATATCTTCTAAGTATAACTATCTTGGTCTTTTGCTTTCATATTAAGATTTTTTTCATGCAAAAAAAAATCTAGGTATAGTCTAGGTTAAAAATTGTACATAAGCTGGGTGCAATGGCACATGCCTGTAATTCCAGTGGCTTGAAAGGTTGAGAAAAAAGGATTTTGATTTCAAAGCCAGCCTATAAACAGCAAGGCACTGGCACCTTAGTGAGACTCTGTCTCTAAATAAAATATAAAACAGGGCTGTGGATGTAGCTTAGAGTTCAAGTGTCCCTGAGTTAAATCCTTGGTACCAAGAAAAAAAATTGTAGACTAAAAATACCAAAAGAAGGAATGAAAGAAGTTGCAATTATATTGTGTTATGCACATTTTTAATATTATCACATGATGAGAAATTAGAAAATGAATCATTCAGCCTTTATTTTCTAAACATAGCCCAAATCTATTTACCCAGATGTTTTTTTCTATTTTAAAAGTCACTTGAGCATTCTTTTGAAAACATTTTAATAATAAAAAATAGTGAAGATATGTGAAGCTAAAAAAGAATTTTGCTTCTATTGCAGAGGTGGAATTCTTCAGTTACTTGAATTCCTAGAGAAGTTGCATAATTATTTTGACCTAGCAAAACTTTGAGTTTTTGAGGAAGGCAGTAGTAATTATGATTCCCAATCCTGACTAGCCTCTTAGTACCTATGGTTTAATAAAATTTTATTAATTTTGAATAGTCACACAAATGTTATCTGAAAGAAAAGAAAAAAGGTATGAATTGCAAAAATAGTTCTAATTCTTCATCCTTCTCTGTATCCAGGCAATTGACAATGTTCTTTTGTAGCTCTTCTTATTGACAGGTAGGGTCTGTTTTCCAATACTTTAATCTAGAATGGCTTATATTACAGTAAGTAAAATACAGTGAGTATAAAAATGTACTAGTATTATGCCTTGGCCTAAAGTGTCTTGAATTTTTCCTGATTTTCTATGTATACCCCACCATCTCAAGGAGAGAAGCTAATATGATGATGATTGTGAAGAAGAAGAGGTCATGTGGATGAGAAGAAAAATGCCACAGTGGACAGCCATCTCTCTTCCAGGAGCAGGGCTACTATGTCAAATAGCAGAGCATATGCAGAAAGTTTCCTAGCTGAAATCAGAAGAATAACCCATCTTAACCCAGTCTAAACAGGGCTTTCTCATACACTGATCATTTCAATCAAGAATTTGTAATTTTTGTGTAGTTTGTAATATTTGATAGCTAATCAACAAATATATCCAATGCAAACAGTAAACCAGAGTTCAAGACTTGCTGATTTCAGAATCACTAAATTGAATTGCGCATGCAAGAAGTACAGATTTTTTCCCCCTGATTTAATATTGGAAGTCATATTAGATGATTTTGAGTTATGCAGAAATGTGTGCAGACATGAACTTAAACACACCATACTACTCACCATAAGATGAACCAGACAACCTTAGCCAGATCACTAGAATCAAGGCCCAATGGCATGATAAAAAGTTTTAATTTTTTTCTTCACATCTAAATTCTGATGTCAAGGTGTAGACACATGTGAAGACATAGAAATCCTTCCCCTTGTTCACTTTCTAATATCGAAAAGGCCTGAGATTTTCCAGGTAGTCATTTGGAAAGATGGATTTCCTTTGTGAACTCTCATCTCATAGCACCCTCCTGTGTCTAATAGAAATCATTTCTTGTTCATTTGGTCTAAAGGAGGGATATTAGGCAGGAAGACATAAGATAAAAAAGAGGCTTTAAGTCATTCAATTTCCTGTGGTAAGAAGAACCAGAGCCCTCAAATGTACACTTTCAATGTGGTAGCCATTTGTCACATGTGGGTAATGAGTTTTTGGAATATGGCTGATATACATTGAGAAGTATTAGAAATGGAAAACACAGTGAAGATTGAATGTTTAATGAGAAATAAATGTAGTTGGCCTGGGGTTGTGCCTCAACAGTAGAGTGCTCACCTACCAAGGCACTGGGTCCAATTCTCAGCACCACATAAAAATAAATAAATAAATAAATAAAGTTATTTTTAAAAATGTTAAAAATATAATTAAAAATTTTTATTAGTGATATATTAAAATGATATCATCTCAAGTATATTGAGTTAGAATTATGATTCACTACAAATTATAATCAGTTGTATTATATAATAAAATTTTATGATATTTTATAATTTCTAAATTACTATGAAGTATCAATTTTGTGACAACTTATAAATTATAAAAATTTATAGTAATTTAGTTTAAATTATTATAATTATTTATTTTAATTGTTTTCCTTATGAACTCTAAAAGTTTAGTTACACATATATTTTTCACTTATTTTTACTGAACTTTGCAGATGTAGAAGATTGTCTACTTTTTTCAAGATCTGATGCATCTCTAAAATTCCAGCATATGATCTGGGTGTGTTGGTGCATACCTGTAATTCTTGTGACTCAGAACACTTAGAAAAGTTGATTACAAGCTGAGGTCCAGCCTCAGTGACTTAGGTAGACCTGGGCAAACTTTTTGAAAATAACTAGGGATATGGCTCAATAATGCATCACTGGGATCTATCCCTGGAACCAATAAAACAAACAAACATAAACCTCATGAAGCCCAACCATGAAGAGTTTAAAACCAAAAAAATGTAATTTTCAATGTACTATTTGCATTTGTGAATCTATGTTGTTGATATTATTGTTATTGATAATTGATATAACTTTATATTCACCTTAAATATAAATGTTCCCTTGCATGGCCAAGTCTTCTTCCACAAAGAAAGCTCTGTCTGAAAAAGAAAATAACCAAGGACCTGTCAATCATTGATGCAGCAGCCTGAGTTCTAATTGTTTCACCTGTCACTCAGAGGGGTCTGAGGCAGGTATTTTGTCCATTCAGTTCAATCATTCAGTGATTGTGATGGTAATTATTCAATCATAAACAACCAAAGAATAGAGGACAAGTTTCAAAATTCTGGGAGATTTTTATCTCTGGCCGAGGTAAATCTCTAGATCCATCAGGTATTGTGATACCTGGGAGGTTCTGTCACAGGTTCTTTCACTCTGAACTTCAGGGGTTAGAGTATTTGTAGAAATGATAAGTCTGCAGGGCTGGGCATTATGAAACAGAAGTCAGGGGCTGGTTGAAAATAGAACTAATTGTGGGAAACTGAACTTTCCTGAGGTCAGATTTGGAGTCTGTTAACCCTAGTCAAATTTTGATAGTGCACAATATTCCATCACCTCTGGCCCCACATAATGAGGCTTGACAGGATACTACTTTTATGTCCTGTGCCAGATTGTTGGCCTCAGCCTTGGCTTAAACTCTCTTTACCTCCTTGCTACACACCTTCAAAGCACGTATTAAATATATAGTTATGACATGAGAATTCTGACTGATATAAATAATTCATATTTGGGAGTAGTTATGGCCCATTAGGTATTCAATTTCTTTTTACATCTCAGATGTTGTCCACTTTTTTGGGTATTTTCCAATAGTATAGTAAGCATGAGTTCCCTAAATGCCATCTTTTCTCAGTTAACTCAATATATTATGGAGTATGCTTTTCTATTGTACATTTCAAATAACATAACATTTTAATTCATCTTTTTCTCTGAGTTCTGGATAAATTTTTTTTAAATAAAATATGTTTGTGTACATTCACAAGAGAGAAAAATAGGATTATCACTTGAAACTGTAAAAAAAAAAAAGTTTGGCATCTAATGCCATGTGGGAAAGCATGTCTACAATTCCAGCAACTCAGGAGGCTGAGGCAGGAGGATCAAAAGTTTGAGAATAAAAAATAAAAGGGAGAATGTCTCTCAGTGCTTAAGCACTCCTGGGCTCAATCCTTGGTACTAAAATATAAAATTATATAACATCTTATCTATTTGTCTTCTGTAAGCATGGATAGAAGGTTTAGGGCTCCCTTAAAAACTTTAGAGTGTGATGTGTCTTCAATGAATGCCATGTCTTTTACTGGTCCTGAGTGTCAGCACTGCATGAAGGTAAACCAAGGTGCCCACAGCTGCCATGTTTGATGAATTACCTAGAGAATATCAACATCTGTGTAATCATTACTTTCTACAAAGCAGCTTATTGGGAAATGGAGCACCTGGTCAGGCTAGCTGGTTACTCTAGAGATTACAGGAATATCCTGTATAGGTTTTATATAAATATCATGTATTGGAACATTAATATAATTTTCTTCTAATTTTAGATTCAGCTCCCCAGAAACACATTGCAGTTTAGTCACCTAGCTTCTGGAATTAAAGAGAAAGGGAAAATGATCTCTATTATTTTTCCTTTTACCCATATAGGGAGGAAAGATTAAAAGTTCTAATAATGCAGAAGGACAATAAACTATGACAAAAAATCAGGAAAACAATTCTAGTCTATTTGTGCAGGAGTCTTCAAGGGAAAACTCACTACGTGCAGATAGGAAGGCATAGTATATTGCCTCATGGTCAGGGTGGTCACCAAATATTTAAGCCAATAAGATGCTGGATAGAGACTGTCTCATTTTAGTTTTACTTTCTCATTAGCTATGTAATGTAATTTATGACTAGTATTAGAAAGATATAAAAATTTTTCCTAAGAGTAAAGATAGAGGTAATTTCAGAATAAAATCATACACAAACTAAGGTCAGTTAAGTTAGTTCTTAATAATATATGTGGCTATATTTTTATTGTTGTGGAGCTATTTATAAAATATCAGATTTGACAAACTCAGATATGCCTAATGAATGAATTTTAAAAATTCTAAATGGATATTGCAATAATGGGAAAGCATCAAATATAAGATCTTGATGCATCCCAAAATTTAGCCTGTAAATGGCTTGTTTTTAGAGGGAAGTGTAAAAAAAGAAGTTGAAAGGGGAATGGATCAAAGAAGGGTAAAATATTCATACCCAACTGGCATATTTTGTCATTCCAATAATTACAACTACTGGGAGGTTAAGGCAAAAAGTTCACAAGTTCAAACTTAGTGGAGAAACTTAGTAAGACCTTGTCTCAAAAATTAATTAATTAGTTAATTAATTAAAAAGACTAAGAATATATTTCAGTGGCAGAATGCCCCATTATCACAAGAATAAATCAAAATTCAAAATGAAAAATATTTTACACAAAAGCCAACCTATACTTAGGAGATTAAAAAAAAGTTGTGTATGTTGCTATAGGCTGACATGACATGGTTTAATGTACAAAGGATAGAACATAGGGGGAAAATTTAAGGTAAGGTTGGATAAACAATATTTTGTTCTGATCACTAAATATGAAAGTGTTAAATTAATTGGTTTTGATGGCAAAAAAATAGAAATTTTGCAGTGTGAGTGTCTGAATCACCACAGTTTAAATAGGGAGAATTTTCTTAATGATGATGGTAAGGGAGATTTTGCTACTGAAGCAAATCACCAAAACTAGAGGGTATTTCTTCAACCATCTATTTCCTAAACTTTTCTATGTGCTCTATTTCCCTCTAACATTTTTCATGTTCTCTATGTATTTTCAATTGTCAGCTTCCTGAGTATCATATTTTATAGAAGCTGGTATGTATAAGTAAATTGTGTTTATTTGTTCTGTAAGTAGTTAGTTTTATTAGAACATGTAACTTGAGTGTGTTGTTGTAGAGACCCCAATTTATGAAAAACTCATCACAAATATAGATCTTATCCTGGGACTTGCAACTAATAACTCAGATTAGTGAAATTCGACAGGAGTAAACCCAAAATTTGTGGCATCTCTACTAAGTGGTATCAGTGTTGAATTATTAGACTACTAGTTGTTGGAATATTGGTTGTTGTACAATTTTACTCATTTGGTATTAAAAGTGGTTGCAGAACCAGGGGGGTCAGACACACTTGTAATCCTACTAATTTGTAAGAATGATTCAGAAAGACGTCAACTTTGAGGCCAGTCTCAGTAATTTAGAGAGGTCCTAATCAAATTGGTAAGTCCTTGTCTCAAAAAAAAGTAGTAATAATCAAAAGCACAGGGGATGCAGCTCACGGGTAGGGTTCCCCTGGTGAAATTCCTAATTTTGTTTTTAAAATTGTTATTTTTATTTGTTATTAGCATTACAATAGATGCATTTTAACACATTGCATACAAATGGAACATAACTTCTCATTCCTCTGGGTATACATAGTGCTCAATCACAGAACTTGTGTAATCATATATGAATATAAGATAATGATGTCTGTATCATTGTATGATCCTTTCCATACCCACACCCCAACTCCTCTCCTCACTCTTCTCTACATAATCCAAAGTTCCTTTATTTTTCACTACCGCTCCAACTATGGAATAACATCTGCTAATCAGAGAAAATATTTGGCTTTTGTTTTTTGGGGATTGGCTTATTTCTTTTTGGCAATATATTTTCTAATTTACATCCATTTACCTGCAAATGCCATAATATTATTTTTTAAGGCTGAATAATATTGCACTGTGTATATGTAGCATATTTTGTTTATCCATTTATCTATTGAAGGGCATCTTGGTTGTTTCTGTAGTTAAGCTCTTGTGAATTGAACTGCTATAAACATTGAGGTTGCTGTATCACTGTAGTATTCTGATTTTAAGTCCTTTGAGAATAAACTGAGGAGTGGATAGCTGGTTAAAATGGTGGTTTCATTTCAATTTTTCTGAGGAAATTTCATACTGCTTTTCATAGTGGTTGCAAAAATTTGCAGCACCAGCAATGTATGATTGTACATTTTTTCACACATCCTCATCAACACTTAATATTGCTTGTATTCTTGATAGTTGCCATTATGCCTTGAGTGAGATGAAATCTTAGATTTGATTTGATTAATCACTAGAGATGTTGAACACTTTTTGTGTTTCTTAATCAATTGTATTTCTTCTTCTGTGAAGTTTCTGCTTAGTTCCTCTGCCCATTTATTGATTGGGGTATTTGTGGTTTTGGTGTTAAGATTTTTGTGTTCTTTTTGTATCCAGAAGATTAAGACTATCTGAGGTGTGTGTGGTAATGATTTTGTTCTTTTCTGTAGGCTCTCTCTTCACATTATTGTATCCTTTGCTGATAAGAACATTTTTTGTTTGAATCCATCCCATTCATTGGTTATTAATATTTCGTCTTGTGCTATAGTAGCCTTTTTTAAAAAAAAGTGAAGTCTTAAATTAAAATGATAAGTGTTTGGGCCCACTTTTTCTTCTGTTATGTGCATGTTTTTGTTCTACTTCCTAAGCTTTTGGTTGACTTTGAGTTGACTTTTGTGCAGGGTGAAAAATAGTGGTTTAATTTCATTTTCTTACATATAGATTTCCAGTTTTTCCAGCACCACTTATTGAATAGGGGGTCTTTTCACTAATGCATGGTTCTGGCAGCTTTGTATATATAAGATAACCATATTCATTTGGGATTGTCTCTGTCTTTTGTACTATTTGTCTGTATTTCTAATTTTGTGCCAATACCTTGATATTTTTATTACTATTGTTCTGTAGTGTAATTTAAAGTCTGGTATTGTGATGCCTTCTACTTCATCATTCTTGCTAAGGATTTCTTTGAGTATTCTGGGTCTTTTATTTTTGCAAATAAATGTCATGATTGCTTTTTCTATTTTTATGAAGAATATCATTGGAGTTTTAATAGAAATTACATTGTATCTGGATAATGCTTTTGGTAGTTTGGCCATTTTGAATATATTAATTCTGCTTTTCCAAGAGCATGGGGAATCTTTCCATCTTCCAAGGTCGTCTTCAACTTCTTTTTAGTTTTCTATAGTTTTCCTTGTTGAGGTCTTTCAACTGTTTTGTTAGATTGATTCCCAGTATTTAATTTAAAATTTTTTTCTAGTTGTAGTTGGACACAACACCTTTATTTCACCCACTTTTATTGAGGATCAAACCTAGTGCCCTGCACATGCCCGGTGAGCACTCTACCATTGAGCCAAAATCCCAGCTCTCAGTATTTCATATTTTTGCAGCTATTATGAGTGGGGTAGTTTTCCTAATTTCTCTTTCAGTGGATTCATCATTGATGTATATGGGAATGTTTTGATTTATGGGTTTTGTTTTTATATCTTATTACTTTGCTGAATTTTCTTAATAGTATTAGAAGTTTTCTGGTGAATTTTTTTGGTACTATTAAATATAGAATCATGTTGAAAAAAAGTGATACTTTGAATTTTTCTTTATATATTTGTACCAAATTAATTTCTTTTGTCTCTCTGATTGTTTTGGCTACAGTTTCAACTATGTTTAATAGAAGTTGTGGGGGAGTGTATCCTTGTCTTTTTTTATTTCTTCATTTTTTTTCATCTAGAATGATGTTGTCTCTGGGTTTATCATAGATAACTTTCACAATATTGAGGTACGTTTCTACTGTCCCTAGTTTTATTTATTTTTTATTTTTGTTTGTTTGTATGTTCTAATTCTTATAGTTAAAGAAACATCTGGGGTTTCATAAATTGACTTTCAGAACACTAGTATGTAATCAAATCAAACCTTTATTGAAGCACACATAAAGTCTGTTCCCTGATCAGCCCTGAACAATTGCAAGGGCACTACTTTTAAGACTTAAAACCACAAAAGAGACATTTGTGGGTTTAGCCAATGCAAGAAAGCCAAGATACAGGAGTGGGAGAATGAAGTCAGGTGGCCAGAAGCTTAGCCAATCACAACTAGTCCTGTCACCTCAGTTACAGAAACAGAGCCCCATTACCCTAGTTACAGAAACAATTCCCTGTTAGGTAGTTCCATGTTCTTAAGGTTTTCTATAATAAAAGTAATAGAACAACTTGCCCCAGTCATGACCTTTCTATTCAGCATGACTGTTTTACAAAATTGAGTTACTAAACAAAATGGAGTCACTTTGGCTTGGCTGTCACATAATTAGTTATACATGACAGTAGAATGATCTTCCATTTTTTTATATACAAATTTTCTCTAATTTTTCTAGTGTTTTGAGCATGAAGAGGTGCTGTGTTTTTTCAATGCTTTTTCTGCAGCTATTTATACAATCATATAATTTTTTTCTTTAAGTCTATTGATGTGATATATGACAATTATTGATTTTCACCTGTTGAATAAACCTTGCATCCCTCAGATAAACCTCACTTGATTGTGGTGCACTATATTTGTAATACATATTTGAATGTGATTTTTCAGAATTTCATTGAGAATTTTTGTGTGTATGTTCATAATGGACATTTGCAATTGTCAGAAAGACATGTAAAGGTAAAAGAACCATTCAAAAATGTTTTCTTACCTGGTTAGTATTCCCTTACTCCCTACTTCATAAAGAACCATGTGGGGATAGAATTTCACAGTTGAAGTGGTTCCTCAAATCTGGAATGTTTAACCTGATGTGTCAGTTTTCTTACAAAATGTGGGATTAATACTCTATTCACCTAATTTTTTTTCTATTGTTTCTTTTGTTATATCTTTATGCCATGTAATTCAAGTTTTCCCAAGCATTTAAGTGCTTTGTAATATTGTTTTATAGTTAAGAGTTTTATCTTAAAGCTACAAGGCCTTTTGTTATGTGTGCTCATTTGTGTTATGTGTTGTATGTCTGTATGTGTGTATGTCCATCATGCAGTGATATGACAATTGGCAGATATATGAGGAGCCTCATAAAATAAAATAAAAAATGGATCCAAATATCTTTGATTCATGTGATTTAAATGGTTCAATTTAAATTGGGTAAACAGATGAAAGTAAAGATGTCTTTAAAATTAAGCTTATAAGTTTTGCTAGGTGTTCAAAAATAAAACCTAATAAAATGTTGATGTCTATGAAATAATCTGCCTAAATTCAAAAATTTACAAGTATTGTTTCAAAGTGTGAACAGAAGGAGGTTAACAGATGAAAAAGAAAAACTAGAAGGTTCTAGGTATGGATTTAATAGAGGGAAAATGTGTTTCTAGATAAAAAAGTCTATGTGATTAAGTTAATAAAAGGGTTTAAGTAAGTGATAAAAAAGGTCTATGTAAATTGGTTATTTGTGTAAGTTTTTGAGCAAGTAATCTTAAAGAAATTAAAAATTATACAACTATGGTTAAACAACAACTCTTATTTTTCAATATTGTAATGTTATTTGTTTAAAAGCTAGACGTGGTTAATATAAAAACATCAATGTAATTGTGGTGCTATTAATGTGCTCATATCTTCCAGGTATACAAGTCTGTAAGGTAGAAGCTTCAAAAGAGTATTATATCAAGCTGGTGTTCTAAAGTTGTATGGTGATTTTAGGCTTAAAAAACAACATGTTGAAGATTTTTTTATTTCATTTGTGTTCTATAACTGGACTTGTTATCAATAAGATATGTAAAGTTTTATGTTACTTTTTACACTGAGATACAATTTAAATGTATTTGTAAGTTAATGAGAGCCTAATCTGTGTGAAGGTTTTATTGTAAAACACAAAAATAATTTGCTACTTTTCTACAAAATGTTAAAAGCTTTCAGCCTTTCTTTAATTCATATTTTAGATGTGATATTATATTGTGTTAGCTAATATTCATGTGAACTTGAGCAACAATTTATGTAGGCTTTATAAAATGATATCTAAAAAGCAAAGATCAGCTTCAGAACTACAGTACTTAAGATTTATGAAAAACCCGCCTTACCTGAGATAAGGCTCTATGTCCCATCTCACTGCATGTGAAAGTGACTATGGAAGAATTAGGCCAAATTTCAGCACATTTAAAGTTGTGTCCAAAAGTTGGTTTTTGTGAAGATTACTAGGATCTCAAACAGGGGATTATAATGTATAACTCTGCCAAAATTCAAGGTAGCTATTACATGAACTAAATATGTTTTTACCCTTGTTAATTTTATTTTTTAGTTTTCTTATAAATGATCTAAAGATTGCCTGTTAATGTTTTACAGAGGTACTGATTTAAGAACACACACCTGGGTTAATTTAAGATAAGGAGTTATCACCTACAGGATAGAGAGATAGACATTAAAGCCCAGTACTCTTAATATAAGGCTGTTGAAATTTCTTTGCTGGATGTTTAAGATTAAGTTTTAAAATTAAAGTTAAATTAAAAGTGCCAAGAAAACCAATATTTGGCTCTTGCCCTCTGAGTCAGTCTGAATCAGGGAATAGGGGACTTCTCCAAAGAGCTTTGCAACTCGGGGCCACATAACCTCCCGATCAGGGAGATTAATGAGACCACTGGAGAACAGAAAGCCAATCAGTGCATTTGCTATGAAGAGGAGGGTCATCAAAGAAGGGAGATATCCCTGATGCTTCCAAGGGAAGCCACATGGTCAAGCAAGGCCTGGACCCATCCTAGCGCAAATGGCACTAGCGGAACTGAGAAGCTGATGTAAAGTTCCCCCAGGACTCCCAGGGAAACTCAGCTGACTCTTAACAATAGATAGAAACAAAAGTCAGTTTGACTTGCTTCATCTTAGACACTTATCAAAGACAGTCAACGCCAAAACACAGCTATTCCTGGGCATTTTAAATAATAATAATAATAATAGTTAAATGTAACTTCCAAAAATAAGTAAACTGTAGGCTACAAAAGAGATTCTCAGACAAAAATGCCTGATAACTCTTAAAAGGAACTGCCAGAGTAGTTTTTAGTTTGAGGTCTACAGATATTCCTAACCTACACAGGTAGGCTTGGTGTTTGCTAGTATGGTTATCCAGCCCTAAGTAACAGATTTAATGATTTCTCTATTAGACACAGATCATACTAGTAAAAGGATTTTGCAAGATCAGATGACATTAAATTATTAAACTGTATCTTTAGGGGAAGGACATCTGTAATCCTAAAAGTTAAATGTTATGTTTACAGTCCTGGTAACTGGGGATGTTAAAGCCTGGTGAGGGAACTTATGTACAGTGACTGTTCCAGCTGCTGCAACACTTATTCAGTACTCATGGTTTTTGTTTCTCTCATACAAGCATGTCGCGACCCCTTGCCCGCAAGGAAGACGCAACTCAGGAATCTTCTTTCAGCAGTTTATTCAGGCCTTGATTAAAGTATCTTTTAGTGACCTTCCTCTCTACCCCCGAGCGCCCAAGCACAGCCTAATAAAGCCTCCCACGTACCAATCTTAAGCCGCCGCGTGGATCTTTCTTATAGGGTGGCAAGGGATAGCGTGCCAACTCTCCACAAAAGAATTTGTTTATCACAGGCCACAGTGGAAGCCGGCGCCATCTTCTAATGGCGGCCACAATCTACAACAATGGCTTACCACAGTTCCCCCTTCTATTTTATAAAACAATGCAGGCGAAAGTAGAGGTCCTATCCCACTGTGCAGAAGTGGCTGCAATGTATGGTTCAGTCCTAAGGAGGCGCCTTCCCCAGAGCTGACCCCATATCAGCCGACGCCTTTTTTCGTAGGGCGGGGGTGTGGACGTCAAACCCGCATGCAATAGGACATGCTTTCCTTGAGGTCCGTTGAGGGATCACTCAAGTGCAGTGCTTTGCCTCGCATCCTGCATCGTGACGACGGCGAGAAGTAGGGCAACACAGGTAGCCTGGTAACATAACAAATTTTTAGTTGGCAACACAATCCCTAAGCCCCAGAGGAAAGTAAAGAGTCTGTAGCCGAGAAGAAAGACCAGTCCTAAAACCCATCTGCGTGCAATGGTAACAAGACCTGCAGAGTGCAAGGGCTATTCAGTACTGGGGGAGAATGAGAAAGAGGACATGCCAATCCCAGTGCAATGTGAGGGGTGCAATGGCCATGTCAAAGATTTACTGTTTAAGCTGCACAAGCCAGACTTGAGGTGAATTGCCATTTTCTAAAGCTGCAAGAGCTTGGATGATCATAGCCTTATCGTGAGCATTGTGGGCCTTGAGGCGACAGAGAAACCACAAACAGAGAAACATACCGAAGCAACACATTGCACCAAAAATGCCTACCCCCACCCACTCTTTAAAAAAGGAAAAGGCAGAAGATATCCAATCGGTGAATTGACCCAAAGTCACGGGATCAACACGGGTGCTATTCAAGACAGCTATCTGGGTTAGTTGAGACTGGATCATGTCTTCCGCTTCCATGGACCAATTTCCAGCCAAATATTCGCCAATGGTGCGGGAAGCATTCCTGGAATCATTAAATCTGACAGAGGTTATGCATAAATGTGCATGTTGGTCAACACAACCCAAAAGCACTAAGTCAGCCAATTCTTCTACCTGAGCTTGGAGTAAATCTATTCTTTGGTTGGCAGCTAAAATCCCTGACAAAATATGTTGATTAATTGTATTTTGGGATTCAAGTATGGTGGAAGTTTGTTGGACAACTTGATTAATAGTGGCAGCAGTTTGTACTTGATTGGCCATAGCCACTCCGGCCGTAACCGCTGCAGCAGCAGATATCGCCACGGCTGTCACTATAGCCGCTGTGATTCCAAAATCTCTGCGGACTCTAAGTAGCTCAACAATAGGGAATTTATCAGGATCCGCAGTGACCGGGATTGGGACGAAAGTTGGAATTTTCATAAACACTGCTACAGTCCAGGAACCATTCCAACACTCAGATAAGAGACAGGTAGTATGAGAACAATCCAGCATCCCCGATGAGGTGGCCTTAGCCAAAAGGAATAAGAAGGGGGATGAAGAAATGTGACACAATGGGGACATTGCAATACTATCTGCTGAGCATCCGCTCTTGAGATGGAAAAACGCCTGTGCAGCGTTAATGCATTAACATGGAAGTTTTGGTGAAACAACTTAGCCCCCTCTAAGGAGGAAGCCAAGCATATCAATTGACCTCTAGTGGCTAAGTCCGCACAGGCATTACCTTGGGATAACGGACCAGGAAGAGAGGTGTGAGCCCTGATGTGCATTGGATAAAAAGAAGCAGTGCGGTTAGAGGTAAGTTGTTGAAGCTGAGTAAAGTAAACAGACACATTGTGGGCATCACTAATAGTTCCCACGGCCTCCAGGACTTTTAGTGCTTGTACCACATAGCTGGAGTCCGAAATAAGATTAAAAGGAAAAGAACACTGTTTAAAAACTTCAATAACAATTTGTAGTTCTACCCATTGTGGATTTCCAGGAGCAAATTGATGCTGGATAGGGGGAGAGTCATTAATTACATAGGCTCCCATTCCAGACTTAGAACCATCAGTAAAAATGTTAATAGCCCCCTCTCTGTTTGGGCATGGAAAGCTCTCCTCGAAACACCCCCACCGTACGGCGGCGGGTCCGGAGGATCATTTTTTTTTTTTTTTGATCTCCTGTTTATTTTTGTTCCCTTCTCCCATAGTTAGACTCCCTAGCTGCCGAGACAGTCTCCCGAGCTCCTCCTCCTCATCGTCCTCCTCTTCTGACCCACTTTTGCATGGGAGTGTGCGCAGTGTACTGAGATCTGGATACAAGCGTTTCCTCCCCCGTTTCTCGCTCTGCACATTCCCTTCCTCCTGAAATATTTCACTCCGTGCCAGAGACAATCGCCTCCTCCCCTGTTTCTTGCTCCGCACACTGCCATCCTCCTGAAATACCTCACTGCCTGCCATTTCTGATCTTTCTTCATGTAATTGCTCTAAAACTTCTTGTCCTTTAGTAAGTGCTTCCTGACATCTGCCATCTGCGAGGCAACTACGAATCATCTTCCAAAGGGGTATCACCCCACCCTCTAATATGCCCTGCTCAGAAGCAAAGTCAAGATCTGTGCCTAACTTATCCCAGCTAGGTATAGTGAGGCTGCCAGAAAATGCGAACCACGGTGCAACAATATCTGTCTTCTGTAAAAATCTCTGTAAAGTACTACGTTTCACTTTTAGGCCCTTGGAACGTAACAGGTTATCTAGGGCCAGGAGAAGCGGACTTGAAGATACGGCACCCATGACACAACAAAAGACACACAAAAAACAAGAGTGAAAGTAAGAGCGAAAGTACACAGTGCAGCTGCAATAAGATATAATGCTCTCTCTGGCTTTACAGAGGAGCTGCCTCTTTGATAGCGGGTCCCAATTACCTAGGACTAATCTCCGCTTTGATAGCGGGTCCCAATTACCTGGGACTGATCTCCGCTTTGATAGCGGGTCCCAATTACCTGGGACTGATCTCCGCTTTGACCGCGGGTCCCACTTACCTAGGACTAACCAGTGCACCACCCCTGACTGCTGAAAGTTCTGGTTCCCGGGTTTTCAGCACCACTTGTCGCGACCCCTTGCCCGCAAGGAAGACGCAACTCAGGAATCTTCTTTCAGCAGTTTATTCAGGCCTTGATTAAAGTATCTTTTAGTGACCTTCCTCTCTACCCCCGAGCGCCCAAGCACAGCCTAATAAAGCCTCCCACGTACCAATCTTAAGCCGCCGCGTGGATCTTTCTTATAGGGTGGCAAGGGATAGCGTGCCAACTCTCCACAAAAGAATTTGTTTATCACAGGCCACAGTGGAAGCCGGCGCCATCTTCTAATGGCGGCCACAATCTACAACAATGGCTTACCACACAAGCACCCATCCCCCGATGACAACCTGTTATTCCCCAACCAGACCTCAAATGGAACTGACTTCTAAAAGGGAACTCATGTCCCCCATGTCGTCGTTCCCCACGTCGTCCATCGACCCCCATATCATCAAGCCCCCTCATGTTCGACACCCCTTTTCAGCTCTGAAGCAGCCAGAACGAGCCATCGCCCCTTCTCACCCCTTCTCCTTACAGCAATAAAGTTTCTAAAATTAGGGGAAATAAAGCCAGAAATGGATAGGCAGTGTAGATAGGTAAATCGAGTCAGATTGGATCTAGAAGGCCAATTTTAAGTGAGTTTGGAAAGTTGAAGACTGTCCCCTGAGGATTACTGTTTATCAAAATGTAGAGCCTGCCAAAATAGGCCCCCAACTGAGGAAACCATGATTGGTTCCCAAGTTTCCAGACAAAGGGGGGAATGAAAAACCAGCCTCTACCTCAGAGCAAAGCCTGTCCAAGGAAGGGACATGACCTTAGTCCTTGGAAAAACACACAGAGCACTCCTAAGCACATTCCCACCCTGCTAAGTTGTTTATCTACAAATAACAGGAGAGATCTGCTGTGCCAGGTGTCCCTGACTCAGTCAGGCTAGGTGGGGATCCATAGCAGCCCCCTAGCAGCCACCAATCAGCATGAGACAGGGAAATACCTGGGATGCCAGATAATCCTCCCAGTGGTTTATGGTGGTTGATAACAAGTTTGGAAACAATGTAGTTCAGCACATACACCCCTCTTGGCTCAAACCAATCAGTTCAAACGAATACCCCTCTTGTACTGACCAATCACCCCTACCCAACTTGTTCTAACCAGTGAATGTGCTAATCATGTTTTAGAATTGTTATTTGATTTTCCCGCAGTGTGCGATGATTTGCTATGATGTATGTGAAGTCCCTGCCCTCTCCAAAGAATGTATAAAACTGCTACAAACCCTGGGCTCGGGGACTCTCAGCATCACCAGTTGTTGTGTGTGTGTGTACGGAGTACTGAGCTAGCTCGCAATAAACACCACTTTGCTGCTTACATCGATCTTGGGTCTCTGGTGGTCTTTGGGGCTCCCGAATTCAAGGATAACCCCTATTGTTTTCTGAGCCTTCTATAGAAGTTGTGCTGAGTGCTGTCTGAGGAGTGGCACTCCCAGGAGTGATTGAGAAACTGATGTGACTCAATTTTTGAGAAACCAGCCTCTACCTCAGAGCAAATCCTGAGGGGGCATGGCCCTTGTCCTTGGAAAAACTCACAGAGCACTCCTAGGCACACACCCACCCTGCTGAGTTGTATGTCTGCAAACAACAGGAGAGATCTGTGGTGCCATGTATCCTTGACTCATTCAGGCTAGGTGAGGACCCATAGCAACCCGCTAGCAACCACCAATCAGCATGAGACAGGGAAAATACCTGGGATGACAGATGACCCTCCCAGTAATTTATGGTGGTTGATAACATGTTGGGAAACCATGTAGTTCAGCACATACTCCCTTCATTGCTTAAACTAATCAGTTCAAGTGAATTCTCCTCCTGTACTAACCAATCAACCTTACCCAACTTGTTCCCACCAGTGAATGTGCTAATCATGTTTTAGAGTTTTTTTATGATTTTCCTGTGGTGTGTGATGATTTGCTAAGAGATGCTATGATGTATGTAAAGTCTCTGCCTTTCCCCAAAAGTGTATAAAACTGCTGCAAACCCTGGGCTTGGGGCCTCTCAGAGTCACCAATTGCTGTGTGTGCAGAGGAGTGAGCTAGCTTACAATAAATACTTCTTTGTTGCTTACATCAATCTTGGTCTCTGGTGGTTTTTTGGGGGGTCCTGAACATGAGCATATCACTTGAGGGCCCGTCCTGGATACCCCCTTATAAGCCTACCTAGACACCCTGATTAAGAGGTGATGAAAACCCAGCTGGTAAGTTAAGGCATTGCTGATCTGTAATTTTCTGTACACTGGTGGCCTGCAAGTTCTGGTTCTGTATTTTCTGGTCGCCAAAAGGTCCTAAAAATTATATATATATATATATATATATATATATATATATATATATATATGAATTATATATAAATATAATTTTTATGTATCAGTTAAAAGTTCATGGATGTAGTGTCACATGCCTATAATCCCAGAGGCTAGGGTTGCTGAGGCAGGAGAATTGCAAGTTCAAAGCCAGCCTTAGCAAAAGCAACTAAGCTAAGCAACTCAGTGAGACCCTGTCTCTAAATAAAATACAAAAACATAGGGCTGGGGATGTGGTCAGTGGTCAAGTGCCCCTGAGTTTAATTCCCACTATACCACCCCCTGCAAAAAAATGTTAACAAACATGGAGACTGATTCTGATGTTTTACCATTTATGCTGCTGTCATAAGGTTTTTTATGGATGCTCTCTATCAGGTTAAAAGGCCTAATTTCTATTCCCAATTTCTTATGAGCATGTATTATGAATAAATACAGAATCTTCACTGCTAATCTGGTGAATTACATGAATAGATTTTTCAATGGAAGGCCCATCTTCCATTTCTCAAATAATCCAGACTTGTCATGATTCACCTATCTTTATGCATCGCTGGACTCAGCTAATACCCACCAGAATTTTCATGTTTGTTTGGAAAAAAGGTGACCTTTGTTCTTCTTGTGCTTTCCTTGTCTGCTTTGTATAAAAACCGAGTTGCTTGGGAAACTGAGTCAGAGAGCAGGTTCTCCCTTCTAATCTCTGGAACATTCTGTATAAAATGGGGAGAACTGTTCCTTGAATCTTTGGGAGAACTCTTCTTGTAAAGCCATCTGGTTCTGGCATTTTCTGTAGTATTAAGCAGAGAAGATTTTTAAACTACTGATTCCATTCTTTAAAGGTTAGAGGCCTATTCAGATTGTTTGTTTTCAAGTTTTGTCAGTTGACATTTCTCTGTTTTATGGGTTTGTTGTTGATGTGACAGTTCTATTTTTAAGCTCTGGTCTACAAGAAGTCATGTGCCTTTATTTCAGTCTCAATGTGACATACTTGTGTCCTCTCAGTTTTTTTTCTTCATCTGAATTTGTGTGTTTTATTTGTCATTTCATAGAACCAGCTAGATTTGTTGATTCCATTTTATGTTTATTGTTTTCTATTTCAAACATGTTCCCTCATATTCTGACTGCCTCCTTCCTTAAACATGCTTGGGTTTTAGCTGGGTGCTTTTTAAGTCACTTGCTCATTAAATTTAAACATTTCTCTTCCTCTAATATAAATATTTATTCCCCTCCAAATACTGATTTAGCTGAATTCCAGAAGCTTTGATATGTAGCTTTTCGTCTCTCCATACTAAACATAAATATGCATGTACCATTATCCTGGTGTTTTCAGGTGATAGTATCTAGGGTCCCTGTCCCAGGATAACAAGATCCACAGATGTTAAAAACTTTTATATAAAAGAGTGTTAGTATTTGCATATAACTTATGCAATCCTCCCATATACTTTATTTTATTTTGTTTTTTTTAAGAATTTTTATATTTATTTTTTAGTTATCGGCGGACACAACATCTTTCTTTGTATGTGGTGCTGAGGATCGAACCCCGGGCAGCACGCATGCCAGGCAAGCACGCTACCACTTGAGCCACATCCCCAGCCCCCTCCCATATACTTTAAATTATCTAGATTATTTATAATACCTAACACAATGTAAGTGCTATGTAAATAATTGTTATACTGTATTGTTTAGGGAATAATAATGAGAAAAATGTCTGTACATGCTCAGTACAGAAAAAAAATTGTTCAAATGTTTTTCCATCCTTAATTGGTTGAATCCACAGATAGATTACAATCAGAAAATCATCTGTGTAATTACTAACCTGTGGTTGGGACAGGATTTTGTTGTTGTTGTTGTTGTTGTTTTGGGGTACCAGGGATTGAATTCAAGGGCAATCAACCACTGAACCACATCCCTAGCCCTATTTTGTGCTTTATTTAGAGAGAGAGTCCCACTGAGTTTCTTAGTCCCTTACTTCTGGTGAGGCTGGCTTTGAACTTGTGATCCTCCTGTATCAGCCTCCAAGCCACTGGGATTATAGGTGTGTGCTGCCATGCCTGGCTGGGACAGGGTATTTTGCTACCCATATTTCACATGTGCTTGAAAATAGTGTGCATGTTCTTTCTTTCCCTTTTTTTCTATCTTCCCACCCCAAGTTTTCTGAAGTTCTTGAGTGTGTCTGCTGAACCCAGTTTTAGAAAAAGCTGAATTTCACACGTGTTCGCATAATATGCTTCTTTGAGACTGTCTTCTAAAACAAAATTTTCCATTGAGCACTCATGGGGTATTAACAAAATTCCTCCTCTAAACACTCTTCCCTTACCATCCTACCTAGATTGTCTGCAGAAGTTCTCTGGATATTCCTAAACTTTCCATTCTTCTTCTAGAACCCCAGCAGTAGGGAGTGGGTTTTTGGTTGGAGGTTTGTTTTTCAAAGCCTTTCTCTGGAGAGAAACTGAGACCCATCATGAGCTCTAAAAAATAGGAGGATCTCCGAAGCATCTCTGCCCTCCAGACTGAGGACTGCCTCCCAGAGCAGTGTCAGGCCATTGTGAGGATTATGGAAGAACATTGAAACTCTACAGGTGAACCCTGCAGGAGATGCTTGGAGAATTTTCAAGTGATTTAGTTATTGTTAAATCTATTGACTACTTGTGAAAATGCAAATGAACAGGACACAAGATTTCAAACGAATTAAAAATTAATTCAAACAAAATGTCAAGGAGATAGCATTTGCCATTTCTTAGATCAGTCCTGGGGAGAAAGTGGTGGCATTTGAGGGTTCACAGGGAAGCAGAAAACCAATTTTTAAACTTAGAAAAGGGACTTAGCCAAATTCAAAAAACAGTCCTGAGTAAAATCCATACCCTCTGACAGGGATGGTGATACCAGCTTTGACCACTGGCATCCTTTTCCTTGGCTTTCCTTGGGTGAGCAAAAAAATATGCAGAGCTTGTACTGATGGGTGGAGCCACGTGACTGGCTCAGGCCAATGGGCTGTGAGCAGAAATGAATCTCATCTGGCACCAGCACAAAAGGACAGGTGCTTACTCTCTTTATGGGGCTCTGGAGTGGCACATGTGATTGCAATGCTGGGCTTTCTAAAGTTCATACTTAAGTGACTTTGAAATAAAGCTGGGTGCAGTGGCTCATGCCTGTAATCCCAGAGGCTGAGGCAGGAGGATCATGAGTCCAAAACCAGCTTCAGCAAGAATGAGGTGCTAAGCAGCTCAGTGAGACCCTGTCTCTAAATAAAATACAAAATAGGGATGGGCATATGGCTCAGTGGTTCATTGCCCCTTAGTGCAATAGCAGGTACCCCCCACCCCACCCGAAAAGTGATTGTGAAATATAGCAAATAACAAACAACCCCCAAATATCAGTGGGTGAACACAACAGAAGTTTATTTCTTATTTCTTGTTCATTTACGTATACAACAAAGGATGTTTATCAACTTGAGCCCTGATGATCCTAATGCTCTACAAAGATTTATATCAAATGAGATTCAGGGTAGCATTACTTATAATAGTAAAATAATTTTAACAGTACCTTAAATGTAAAAAGAAAATTAGGAGATAGCCAAGGAAATTATGGCCTGTGATAGAACACTATAATAAATAGAATAAATATTTTATAACAAATAAAACTGATACATTGAAGATCTTTAGCAGCAATGGATAAGTTTTCACAATAAAATATTGAGGGAGAAATGCAGACTGTTTAAGGATTCATACAGTGTGATCACACTTTTGCTAAAAAAAATTGGACATAAATGCAGGGCATGAAAAGACATAGACCTGGAAGTGTTGGTAGTGACCATGGAAATGATGTAACACAAGATTAATGATCAAAAGGCCACCAGGGAGCTTGAAAGAGGGAACATTGAATATGAGCTGAGAGATGCTATTATATATAAGATAGAAAAGATAAGTAAGGACTGTCTTCCAAAAACCACAGGAGCAGCAAGGGGGACTGAGTCCTGAGTGGTTGTGGGAACAATTTTATTAAGCAAGCATACCCATGACTGGTGACATCATTGCATGGAGCACCCTATCAGTGGATTCCTTTATTTTCTTTTGTTTTTACTGACAATACTCACAACCTGGAGTTGTAAACTTGTTTATCATAGTTAGGAACACAAAGAGGGGAGTGGTGCCTCTTTAAACATGCAGGTAGATGTCAAGAAGGATTCTCTGGCTTGCTAAACTTAAAATCAATCTTAAGGTGTGGATGACTAGGCAGGCCATAAAACATCATGACAACTTGAACTTGCCATCCCTGGAGGTTTGCAAAATATACCTAACCTTGTCTGTCCAGGAACACCATGTGCTAAGCGAGGGTGTTGCCTTGTAGAGAAATAGGACACTTTCTCAATTATTAGGGCGTATTCCAGGAAAAGGGTAGGGAGTGGAGTTAAGATGTTTTATTATTATTATAATTATTTTTAGACATGGTCAGTCAGATGGATCAAAGCCCTTTCTTGTTTCTCAGCCACCAATTAAGAGTTGCAACTGTTTCTTTTCTGGGGAAGTCCCTAAGGCTAGGGATCCCTCACTCATCTTTCTGTTTTTTTTCCAGATATGACCACAGTAGAAGTACCCATCTCAGCACCCCTGTCTCCCACTAAGGGACTGATAAACTTTATTTGGAGCCTATAAATGCTGTTCTGTGACACCCACAGCTCCTGATTATAACCAGCTGGGAAGTTACCAGTGTTCGCTTCAACTACAGAAGAAACAATGAATATAAATTCATTTGGTAAAATTTTATTTAGCACTTACTATGTGCATTGTTCTGGATCCTGAGGACAATATGGTTCCAGTGTACTGATGGTTATCATGGACTAGGGGATTCAGATAATTACAAACTGCAGTGATGGGGGAAGGCTATAGGGCACCAAGCGGGGGAACAACCTTGAGCTATGCCCTCAACAATGAGCAAGAAACCCTGGAAAGTTTAACCAAGGATGCACGTGGCAGCACAGAGAAAGTCTACTACAGTCCACAGAAGCCCAGAGCAGAGATACTGTAGAGAAAGCCCAGACTGGGCAGACTTGTTGAGACTCAATGGCCCATCTTCACAGATTGGTTAGGATCTACCTGAGAGAAGTTTTGGCATCCCCAGGGGTTTGCAAAATATGCCTAACTGCCACAGAGATTTCTAGGACTCTGCAGCTGAAGGCTGTCATCTAGCTGTGTTCTATATGGCTAATGCCACAGCCTTGAAGGACAGCAGAGTCACATGCTTCTGTGTCTGCCACACAGAGTCACATGTGTGATAGTGTGCTGACAGCAATAGAGGTGGGAAGAGGTTGTCACTTGAAAAAATTGTGGAAGAAATTAATTCATAAAAATAGATCATTTTAATTCTATAAGAATTTACCTTATGATACTTTGGGAGATGATTCTCCATGGGTGATTCACAACTCCAGAGGCATTAGAAGGAAGTTCTTTTCAAAGAATGCATGGAAGATGAAATAAAGATATGCCTACTGTTCTGAGTCACAAAGCTAATGCCTTCCTGTAGGACAAAAGACAGTCTTTGTAGCAAAAGTATGCATTCCCTAAGCTCAGAATGCAACCCACTGCATATCCTGGAGTCTCTTGACCCTCCTCACATTGTCCAGAGGAAACTAGGGTTCACTGTCCTATGTGATCCTCTGGTTACTGCTACTCCTACCAGTAACAAACTTTCTCTTGTTTCTGAACTAAGAGTTTTGTATCTTCTGCCAGTACTTAGGAGACTCTGTTATGCTCAAATTCGGGACCCCCAAAAGACCACTAGAGACCAAGATCGATGTAAGCAGCAAAGAGGTGTTTATTGCGAGCTAGCTCAGTCCTCCACACTCACACAGCAACTGGTGATGCTGAGAGGGCCCCGAGCCCAGGGTTTGCAGTGGTTTTATACATTCTTTGGAGAAGGCAGGGACCCCCACATACATTATAGCATCTCTTAGCAAATCATCACACACCTCAGGAAAATCAAATAACAACTCTAAAACGTGATTAGCACATTCACTGGTGGGAACAAGTTGGGTAAGGGTGATTGGTTAGTACAAGAGGGGGATTCATTTGAACTGATTGGTTTAAGCCAAGAGGGGTGTACGTGCTGAACTACATGGTTTCCCAACATGTTATCAACCACCATAAACTACTGGGAGGGTCATCTGGCATCCCAGGTATTTCCCTGTCTCATGCTGATTGGTGGCTGCTAGGGGGTTGCTATGGATCCCCACCTAGCCTGACTGAGTCAGGGATACCTGGCGCAGCAGATCTCTCCTGTTATTTGTAGATAAACAACTTAGCAGGGTTGGAATGTGCCTAGGAGTGCTCTGTGGGTCTTTCCAAGGACAAAAGTGATGTCCCTTCCTTGAACAGGCTTTGCTCTGAGGTAGAGGCTGGTTTTTCATTCCCCCCTTTGTCTGGAAACTTGGGAACCAATCATGGTTCCCTCAGTTGGGGCCTATTTGGGCAGGCTCTATATCTTGGTAAATTGTAATCCTCAGGGGACAGTCTTCAACTTCCCAGACTCACTCAAAATTGGCTTCCTAGATCCAATCTGACTCAATTTACTTATCTACACTGCCTATCTATTTCTGGCTTCATTCCCCCCTAATTTTAGAAACTTTATTGCTGTAAGGAGAAGGGGCAATGGCTCATTCTGACTACTTCAGAGCTGAAAAGTGGTGTTGAACATGAGGGGGTCGACAACATGTGGGACGACATGGGGGACAACGTGGGGGACATGGAGGATGACGCGGGGGACGTGAGTTCCCATTTACAAGTCAGTTCTATTTGTAGTCTGGTTGGGGAATAACAGGTTGTCATTGGGGGATGGGTGCTTTTATGAGAGAAACAAAAACCATGAGTATTGGATAAATGTTGCAGCAGCTGGATCATGTCACTGTACAGAAGTTCTCTTACCAGGCTTTAACATACCCAGTTATTAGAACTGTAAAAATAACATTTAACTTTTAGGGTTACAGATGTCCTTCCCCTTAAGATACAGTTTAATAATTTAATGTCATCTGATCTTGCAAAATCCTTTTACTAGTATGACCCCTTTGTCTAATAGAGAAACCTTTAATTCTGTTACTTAGGGCTAGATAATCATACTAGCAAACACCAAGCCTACCTGTGTAGGTTAGAAATAGCTGTAGGCCTTAAACTAAAAACTACTCTGGCAGTTCCTTTTGATAGGTATCAGGCATTCCTGCCTAAGAATCTCTTTTGTAGCCTACAGTTTACTTATTCTTGGAAGTTACATTTAACAATTATTATTATTTAAAATGCCAAGGAATACCTGTGTTTTTGGTTTTAACTGTCTTTGCTAAGTGTTTAAGATGGAGCAAGTCAAACTGACTTTTGTTTCTATCTATTGTTAAGAGTCAGCTGAGTTTCCCTGGGAGTCCTGGGGGAACTTTACATCAGCTTCTCAGTTCCGCTAGTGCCATTTGTGCTAGGATGGGTCCAGGCCTTGCTTGACCATGTGGCTTCCCTTGGAAGCATCAGGGATGTCTCCCTTCTCTGATGCCCCTCCTCTTCATAGCAAATGCACTGATTGGCTTTCTGTTCTCCAGTGGTCTCATTAATCTCCCTGATTGGGAGGTTATGTGGCCCAGAGTTGCAAAGCTCTTTAGAGAAGTCCCCTGTTCCCTGGATTCAGACTGACTCAGAGGGCAAGAGCCAAATATTGGTTTTCTTGGCCCTTTTAATTTAACTTTAATTTTAAAACTTAATCTTAAACATCCAGCAAATAAATTTCAGCAGCATTGTATTAAGAGTACTGGCATTTAATGTTTATCTCTCTATCCTGTAGGTGATAACTCATTATCTTAAATCAACCCAGGTTGTGTGTTCTTAAAGCAGTACCTCTGCAAAACATTAATGAGTAATCTTTAGGCCATTTATAAGAAAACTACAAAATAAAATTAACAAGGGTAAAAACATATTTAGTTCATGTAATAGCTACCTTGAATTTTGGCAGAGTTATACATTATAATCCCCTGTTTGAGATCCTAGTAATCTTCACAAAAACCAACTTCTGGACACAACTTTAAATGTACTGAAATATGGCCTATTTCTTTCATAGTCATTTTCACATGTTGTGAGATTGAACACAGAGTCTTATCTCAGGTAAGGCGGGGCTCTTCATAAATCTTAAGTACTATAGTTCTGAAGCTGATCTTTGCTTTTTAGACATCATTCTATAAAGCCTACATAAATTGTTGCTCAAGTTCACATGAATATTAGCTAACACAATATAATATCACATCTAAAACATGAATTAAAGAAAGGATGAAAGCTTTTAACCTTTTGTAGAAAAGTAGCAAAGTACTTTTGTGTTTTACAATAGCAACCTTCACACAGATTAGGTTCTCACTAACTTAAAAATACATTTAAATTGTATCTCAGTGTAAAAAGTAACATAGAACTTTACATATCTTATTGATAACAAGTCCAGTTATAGAACACAAATGATATAACTAAATCTCCAACATATTTTTCTTTTAAGTCTAAAATTACCATACAACTTTAGAACACCATCTTGATATAATGTTCTTTTAAAGCTTCTACCTTACAGACTTGTATAGCACCACAATTACATTAATGATTTTATATTAACCAAGTTTAGCTTTTAAAGAAATAACATATTACAATATTGAAAAATAACAGTTGTTATTTAACCATAGTTGTATAATTTTTAATTTCTTTAAGATTACTTGCTCGGGCTGGGGATGTGGCATGCGTGCAGCCCGGGTTTGATCCTCAGCACCACATACAAACAAAGATGTGGTGTCTGCCAAAAACTAATAAATAAATATTAAAATTTTCTCTCTCTCTTAAAAAAAGATTGCTTGCTCAAAAAGAACTTACACATATAACCAATTTACAGAGACCTTCTTTATCACTTACTTAAACCCTCTTATTTGCTTAATCACATAGACTCTCTTATCCAGAAACACATTTTCCCTCTATTAATCCATACCTAAAACTTTTTAATTTCTCTTTTTCATCTGTTAACCTCCTTTCTGTTCACATTTTGAAACAATACTTGTAAATTTCTGAATTTAGGCAGATTATTTCATAAACATCAACATTTTATTAGATTTTTTTAATCACCTAGGAAAAACTTATAAGCTTCATTTTAAAGATATCTTTACTTTCATCTGTTTACCCAATTTAAATTGAACCATTTAAATCACGTGTATCAAAGATATTTGGATCCATTTTTTATTTTATTTTATGAGGCTCCTCATATATCTGCCAATTGTCGTATCACTGCATGATATATGGACATACACACATACATACAACACATAACACAAGTGTGCACACATAACACAAGGCCTTGTAGCTTTTCTCAGGTGAAATCTCCATTGCAATGTTCCACAGTTTATCAAAAATATAACTGATCAGAAAAACATTAACTTAAGTCTGTAGGATCAAAATCATGAGCTCAAAAAAACAGAATCTAAGAAAAAGCAAGAGTCCTAGAAAAAATGACTTGCCAGTAATTAGTAAATACCATACAATTTACTTTTTGGTTTAATCTAGTTTGAGTTCAGGTAAAAAGATACTTTTACTTATTTTTTTTTCCTGGGGGGTGGGGGTGGGGGCTCAGATCAGTCTCCTAACTGAGCTTGC
Source organism: Callospermophilus lateralis (assembly GCF_048772815.1). NCBI lineage: Eukaryota > Metazoa > Chordata > Mammalia > Rodentia > Sciuridae > Callospermophilus > Callospermophilus lateralis. The sequence goes on from NW_027517798.1 coordinate 623,539, forward strand.
AGACTTCTTCTATTTGCATTTCAACTGGCTGAGGTCTAGAAAAAGCAGGAAAAACTGGAATTCTGAGCAGAAGTTTTATGCCTAAGACATTTTAACCTTAAGTCACAATTTTTAGGTTTGGATGTTGAAAATTATGATACAAGTTTAAGATACAATTCTCAAAATTTCATACCTTTACATCTTCCTACACTAGAAAAACTTGCTCACACAAAACTGAAAATAGGATCTTACTTAATAATATAAAAGCTACCATCAGAACAAATCCCTTCAGGATCATTAAGCCACTTCCTTTGTTCTGAAGTTCCTAAAGTAGTATTAAGTTACATTAAATCACCTGAAAAAAAAATTCCAAAAGAGAACAACACACTACCATGTATATCCAAAATTAAGCTTTGAAAATTTCCAAGACTGTTGCTATTAAATGTTATTTCAATAAGCCAGACCAACATCCCAATCCAACACTTTCCTTTCCTAAATCCTACACACTGAGGGGAACATATCCCAAATCATAATTTATTATCCTTGCCCAAATTAATGTACTGGTACACCTAGTGAAATCTTCCCAGGCTACCCAGTTCAAAAATTGATGAAAAAATAAAACTAAATGATTGGGAGTTACTTGCCAACTTGGAAGTAGAGTTCTTTAATTTTCCATCCTAAATATTTAAGTTCTCTGGCATGAATTATCTGAAATCATAAAGTGAACAATTACCTAAATTTGTCTCTGTGTCTTCTATTCTGTACCATTAGTCTGTATGTCTGATTTTGTGCCAATACCATGCTGTTTTTGTTACCATATCTCTGTAGTATAATTTGAAGTCTGGTATTGTGATGACTCCTGCTTCACTTTTCTTGCTAAGGATTGCTTTGGCTATTCTGGGCCTCTTATTTTTCCAAATGAACTTCATGACTGCTTTTTCTATTTCTATGAAGAACAACATTGGAATTTTAATAGGAATTGCATTAAATCTGTGTAGCACTTTTGGTAGTATGGCCATTTGACAATATTTATTCTGCCTGTATAACTTAAATAAAAAACAAAAGAGAGCAGGAGTAACTATGTTAACATCAGATAAAGCACACTTTAAATCAAAACCTGAAAGATTGGGAGTCTGAGGCAGGAGGATAGCAAGTTTAAAGCCATCCTCAGCAACTTAGCAAAACTCTGTCTCTACATAAAATATTTAAAAAGGGCTGTGGATGTGCTTCAGTGGTTAAGCCCCCCTGGGTTCAATCATCCCTAGTACCAAAAAAGAAATCCTGTAAAAGACAAAGACTGTACTTATACATTGATAGAAATATAAATTCAGCAAGAAGATATGACAAATGCAAATAAAATTATATATGCACCTGATATGGGGCCACCTACATATATAAAGCAAATATTATTAGATCTAAAACAAGAGTTTGACTCTAATACAATTGTAATAGGGGGCTTGAAGACCCCATTTTCATCACTTTACAAATCATCCAGGCAGAAAGTCAATAAAGATGCATCCACGTTGAACTGCACTATACAGCAAATGGACCTAATCATCATTTACAAAAGCTTTCTTGCAGCAGCAACAAAATGCACTTCTCATCAGCACTTGAAACATTCTCCAGGACAGATCATGCATTAGAACCAAATGAATCTCAATTTAGAAAATTTGAAATCATCCCATGTATCTTCTCAGACCACAACTGAATAAAACTAAAAAGCAGCCACAAGAAGCATGGAAAGTATAATGGCACATGGAAACTAAATAATGTGATCCTGCATGACAAATGGACAATTGAATAAATAAAGAGGAAATCAAAAAGCTTCTAGAAACAAATGAAAATGACAACACAACAAACTAAAGTCTGTGGGATACAGCAAAAGCAGATGTAAGAAGGCAGTTTATAGCAATTGATTCATATGTTAAAAAACAGAAAGATCTCAAATAAACAAATGAACAATGAACCTTAAGTAAACAGAAAAGCAAGAACAAATGATGCCTAAAATTAGTAAAAGGGGAGAAATAATAAAGATCAGGGCAGAAATAAATATAATTGAAACTAACTAAATAAAATATTATAAAAGATTAATGAAAAAAAGTGTTGGTTTCTTGAAAGGGTAAACAAGACTGACAAGTCTACAGCTAGATTAACCAAGAAAAATGAAACCCAAATAAATAAAATCAGAAAGAAAGACATTACAACTGATGCTACAGAGATACAAAAGATCATAATAAACTAATATCAATTCTTATATGCTAAAAAAGAAAAACCTAGAAGAAATGATTAAACTCCAGAACATATATAACCTAACAAAATTGAATCAAGCAGAAGAAAATTTAAAGACCAAATATGAGTAATGAGATTGAAGCAATAATTAAAAATCTCCAATCTAAAAAAAATTCAGAATCTATGACTTCATTGCTGAATTTTACAAAGCACTGAAAGAACTTATTCTAATTCTTTTCAAACTGTTCAAAAAAATCAAAATAGAAGAAACTATGCCAAACTCTTTTTATGAGGTCCACATTACTCTGACATCAAAACCAGAGAAGATATGCCAAAAAATAACACTAAAGGCCTGATCCCTGAATTTAGATGTAAAAGTTAACAATAAAATATTAACAAATGAAATCCAATCATACATCAAAAGAAATCACATGCCATGATCAATTGAGATTCATTCCAGGAATGCAAAGATGGTTCAACATATGCAAATCAACATACCCCATACAATATGTTGAGGGAAGGGCTGGATCCATTTGAGCATTTCAGTAGATGTGGAAATAACATTTGATAGAATTCAGCATCCCTTTATGATAAAAACTCTCAACCAGTATGTATAGAAACAGCATATCACAAAATACTATAGGCTCTCTATGAGAGTGGTTCCTCCAAGATTGGGAACAAGGCAGGGTGTCCCCCTTCACCACCCTTTAATATAGTACTAGGTGCCTTAGCAAGAGCAATTAGGTGAGAGAAAGAAATACAGAGCAACAAAATTGGAAAGAAAAACATTAAATCAACCATATTTGCAGATGGCATGATTTTATACATAAGAAAATCTGAAGAATCCATCAAAAAGCTATTAGAACATATAAAAAATTTCAGGAAAGTTGCAAGATATAAAATCAAAATACAAAAGAGCAGAATTTTTATACACCAATAAGAAACTTTTGGGGCTGGGGATGTGGCTCAAGCGGTAGCGTGCTCGCCTGGCATGCGTGCGGCCTGGGTTCGATCCTCAGCACTACATACAAACAAAGATGTTGTGTCTGCCAAGAACTAAAAAATAAATAAATATTAAAAAAAGAAAATTGCTAAAAAAAATTTACAAAGCAATCTCATTCATAGTGCTATAAGAATAAGTAAAATATTTAGAAAAAACATTTAACCAAGGAAGTGAAAGCTCTCTACAGTGACAATTATAAAATACTGATGAAAGAAATTTTAGAAGATGCCCCCCAAATGCTGATATATTCCCCATTTGTGAACAATAAGAATCAATATTATTAGACGGATTATCCTACCCAAAGCAATCTATATATTTAATGCAATTCCCTTAAAAATACCAACAATCATTATTATTTTTTTACAGAAAGGTGTGTCAAAGTTAGCTATGCATATTGAGAAGATTGAAACTGGATCCTTTTCTCTCACTGAAAACAAAAATCAACTCAGAATGGATCAAAGACCTAAATATTAAACCTAAAACTCAAAAATTACAATAAGAAAGCAAAGGGAAAACATCCAAGACACTGAGATAGGCATGGTTTCTCATCTAGGACCAGAAAGGCATAGACAACCAGAGTAAAAATAGACAATAGGATTATATGAAATTAAGAAACTTCTGTGCAGCAAAGGAAACAATAAACAGAATAAAGAGAAAAACCTTCAGAATGGGAGATAATATTTGCAAACTCTTCATTTGAATAAAAGGTTTATATCCAGAATACCTAAAGAAGTCAAAAAGTTGGACAACAAAAGAACAAGCAATCCAGTTCTAAAATTGACTAAAGAACCAAACAGACACTTTTCAAAAGAAGATATGCAAATGGCCAAGTTTATGAAATGCCCAAGCTCACTAATCCATCAGGGAGGGACCTACAAATCAAAACCACAATGAGATTTCATCTCACCCTGGTTAGAAGAGCTACCGTCAAATGGACCAAAAAATAACCCAAACTGGCAAAGATGCAGAGAAAAAGGTATTCTCATACACTGTGTGTGGGAATGTAAATCAGTACAGGCACTGTGGAAAACAGCTGCAAGACTCATCAGAAAACTAAAAATAGAACCACCCTGAACTATGTTGTATAAGCATGAAGGTTTGAGAAGTCTTCACTTACCCAATGTTTTGAGAATCTTAATAATGATAGTCTCTATTAAGTATCAATGTCTGGTCATTCAAGTTCCTCTCTTTGTTCTTCATGAAGAATTCATAGTTGAATTTGGGAAAAATGGTAATTTTATGATAATTGAAGTAAATCCCTCCATTTGTCATATTTCATTACTTACTGAGATCTTCTTTTATATTTTTCAATACATGCTGGTAATTTTCTTCATAAAAGAGAGGAAAAAAAAAAAGCCTCTAAGCATGAAAAGTTCTCCCGGGTAAGGAACATGGTAAGGAAGGAAAAAGTCTAAATGCACAAGAAAGAGAGCAGAGCTGCCAAGAGCTCTGTGCAACACACATGCAGACACCCAAATACCAACTTAAGTACACAAAGATCCTGTGTAAATACATACAGCCAATACACACATTTGTAATGATGGCAACCAATATTTGAAACTCAAAATGGGCCTGGGGTTGACTATGACCATTGGCTCTTCCTTTTCTATCCAAGAGGCAATTCAGGTGGAAAGACACAAGCCCAGGGAAGGCATTAATGATGACTATGATGTCACTGATGATGCTTTTTATGAACCTACCATGAATGTCTTGTCATGAGACATTTGAGGCCTCTTGTGAGACAGAGCAAGTAAATGAAAATTTGAATACCCAGCCAGCCTCCAGCTTCACTGGAGAAACTCAGAATATTTCTTTATCCTGTGCTAAAAATCTGTCATTAAGCCATTTAATCCCCATTCACCGCCGCCCCCTACACACACACACACACACACACACACACACACACACACACACATACACATCCTTTTTCCCTTCTGTTTGTTTGTTTGAGACAGTCTCCCTATGTTGCCCAGGCTGGTCTCAAACTCAAGCAATTCTCCTGCCTCAGTCTCCCAAATAGCTAAAACTACAGGCATGAACCAGCTCACCTGGCTTAATTCCCCCCACACACACCATTTTTGTGAGGTGGGTGTTAAGATAAGTAGATAAATGAACACGGTAAGACACAAATAGGCCATGTATTGGCATGGGTTCCATGGCAGAACTGGAATCTAGGCTCAGTTTCATGTAGCTCTGAGCACATGCTCTAACCCTCAAGCAAAGCCTCTCTCAAGGAACAACATAGAAGAAAATCATTCATTCATTCTTTCACTTATCCAATTTCTTTGCAAATGTGCACTGAATATACAAGGGATAAGACTCCCTTATCAGTTCCTAATTAAAAATAAAAAAGGACAGTGTGCTTGCAGGACTCAGTGGTGCACACCTGCAATCCCAGTGGCTGAGGAGCCTGAGGCAGGAGGATCAAGAGATAAAAGTCAGTCTCAGCAACAGCGAGGCACTAAGCAACTCAGTGAGACCTTGTCTCTAAATAAAATACAAATTAGGACTGGGGATGCGGCTCAGTGGTCGAGTGCCCCTGAGTTTCCATTTCCCCAAAATAAATGTTTCCACCAAAAAACTGCTGTGTGCCATATTGGGAGACAAAACAAGTGACTGAAGCTTCCAACACCCAGCCAGCCAGCACTCCACTGGAGCAACAGAACCTTCCAGACTCCTTTTGCATGCTACTGAGTTACAGAGCTGCCTCCTCCTGGAATGAATTCTTACTCTGGATGGCAACAGGGACAGGGTGTGGAGAAAGCCAACAGGTTTTAATAAAGCACAGACCAATCTCTCCCCTGTAGAGAAAAACAAAAAGCTGGGAATTACTCAGCCAGGAAGTTAAACATCAGTGATTAAAAGCCTTAATAATAAGGACTGGCTGTTATTGAAGATTTACTTTTTGTCAATCTCTGGGCAGAGCCCATATAATTTTCAGAACTCTGTTCAATAGAGACTATTATGATTCCCTGGTTTACTACTGAGAAAATTAGAGTTTAGCATGTTAATCTGCCTGAGTCACACAAATAGATACAATATTGGAACACAGGCCTTTCTGATGGAGCTCTGCAGCCCCTGCCCCCAAAACATCAATGCTACACACACTTTCCCAAAGGCTGAAGAGTCAAAGTGATAATGACATCCCTGGGCTACTTAGGTCTTGGATTGGCTCAATTATTTCTAAGCCACAGGCAATGACCCACTTATTTCAATGCATATTAAACCCATAGAATATTTAGCATGATCTAAACAACAAAAAATGTGTGAAATCTTCAGCCTGTTGCAATTTATCTTAACAATGTGAATCCCAGAGTCCTACAATCAGAACTCATTTGTTTATGTTGTTTCCATTTTCTCCTGCTGGTGTTTCTCAAAAACCCATACTGGCAAAGTGCTGTGCTAGGGAGGTTAGGTACATGGTCACCCCAACTGGATAAATGGTTCCTGAAGCAGCAACCCACCTCCCCCACCCATTTCAGAACCCCAAAGGGTCACTTCCAGGTTGGAAAGAAGAAGATGAGGAGAGAGACCTAACCTGGGTTTAAGCCCTGAGGTGATTCCAGGAGAGACTGAATGTCAAGTATCAAGTGCAGGAAATGTTCCCATGTACTCCAGCTGGTGGCTGCACCCTATCACCACACAGGATCTAAATGCATTTGTTGAGAGGAGCCTTTGATAAAATTCTTTAGTCCATAATTTTGTACAAACTTGACCAAGACAGTGTCTCTGTCTTTGGGGACAGAGACAAGCAAGGAAGAGACTCTCAGCAAAAGTCACCGGTGACTTTTGCACACCATGTCCTTGTGCTGCTCAGAAAACACACATTGGTGGTACCCCAATGGAGACAGGCTCTGGGACACCAGGTCTTCCAGATCCAATTCCTGGAAACTTATTCTCCAAGGAGCCATGAATTCAATAGCACCTTCCTTAAGCTTTACACTGAAGCTGGACTACCCCCAGAAATGGAAGGGAGCTGAGGTGAGTCCTCCTCAATCCTGGACAGCCCAGCATTAAACCTTTTATGTCACTTGGAATCCTCAAGCATCTCTGGGGAAGGTGAGCAGACAGGGAAGATAGTGTACAGCACACAGAAGAATAAAGTATAGATTATGACCTAGAATCCCTTCTTCACCAGCAGGAGATAAGATGCTAAAAGGAAAGCCACAAGGGAGAATTAAAGTCTCATATTCCTACTAAGCTTCTTCCACCTGCCCTGCTTCTCATTCTGTGATTTACACCTTATGGGGATTGTACTCAGAAAACTGGAGAAGAAGAGAAGTGAAATGTATTAGTTCATTTGTGCTGCTATAACTAAATATCTGAGACTGGGTAATTTATGAACCACAGAAACAGGAGTCCACAAGCAAGGCACTGGCAGAATCAGGATCAGTGACATCTTTCCTCTGCTTCCAGGATGGCACCCTGAACCCTGTCACATCATGAGATAGAAGGCAGAAGGGAAAAAAGAGACAAACGCTTTATGAAGCCTGTTTGATAAAGGTCTTCACCATGTTCAATGAGGCTTTACCAATTTGACTTACTCATTTTCTAAAGTCTCCATGTTTCACACCAGCACATAGCCTTCACTTTTTAACATGAATTTGGGGGTTGGGAGGGACATTCAGACCATGGCAAGAGGTGAAATAGCAGTCAGGCCATTTTTACTGTGACTTGGCTGGCCCTTTCCAATGTGTATACAGGAAAAGCTCAATGTGTTGTTAGTGGTAGGAACTTGAGCTGGAAATAATGTGTAATTTTTGCTGAGTGGGTGAGGGAGCAGCAGTTCTGGGTCCATCTTGAGAAGCAGTTGCTGTCTCTCTGTGGGTTGGGTTTGTGGGCTGAGCGGGGGAACAGGAAGGCCAAGTTCAGAGGGCAATGATGACTGCTGGAACCCCAGACCCAGTAGGAGCCATGGCAGAGTGGGATCAGGAGGGCCTCACCACTCCACATTTGCATGGCAGTCTCAGACTTTCCTGTACACAACCCTCACTGGGCCTCACTCTACCACCATCCACCCTGCGATGTGGGCTGTTTGCACTTCTCCCTGCAGGAAATGTAGCTGTCTGTGGAACACCCCATCTAGCAGCCATTTCACTGTATATTCCCAAAGGATCCCAGGGTTTTTGACCCTCAAAAGGCTTGAGGTTGCTTTTTCCAGCCTTAAGTGACTGGACAGCAGCTTCCCTTTCAAACATACATTGCTTATCACCAGAAGTGTAGTTGCCTCAGGTATGTCAAAGCTGCAGGAAAAAAGGACCCTGGTTGTGGGGGCAGGGAGCAAGGTACAAGACTCTCTCTATCCAAAGTTGGCATTCCTGAGAAGGCTGTTGCTTGTAATTTAAATTTTCATTTCTTATTCTATTTTGAAGTCCTCTCTGGATTTTAGGAATGTTGAAATGTGCCAGTTGTAAAGCCCCAAGTATAGAATGGTCACATTGGCAAGGGGCAGGCCAATGGAAACAAATCTCTTGTCAGGAGTGCCTGCAAGCATTTGAACAAAAGCTTGGAGGGGCAAGGGCAGCTAGTGGGTGATTGGAACTGGCCTGATGCAGAGTACTGAGATGAAAGAGGCTTGGAGGCTCCCAAGCAACACTATAATGCAGAGCAAAGTCAGCCTTTTAAATGAGGTTAAGAACCCCAAGAGTGACAGTAAAACAGAACAGGCAGCTTTTTAAGTGAAAATAAATTATATTCAGTATTGCCGTAAAGCTACAGACTGCAGCTTAGCTGGGCAAAGTGGATTCTATTTGGGAGACAGCAAATTAGAATAGAGGCTCAAGAGCCATTTAAGAGGGACCCTTCAACCAGGAAAGAAGAGGGACAGGGGGAGGGGGATTGAGGGACTCATTGATTATGGCCAACTCAAAGAAGCAACTGGCATGTGGAGATTTAACAGCACCCTGAGGTTTGTCCCCTCTCACCTGCCTCGACCTTTTGCAGAAGAGCTCTGTCACGTCACTGGGACAACAGTCTGATGTTCTGGGCACATTTACTTCTAAGGATTTTCCACACATTTAAAGATATTTTTTAAATTGTTCTAAAAAACCCCATGAGGCTCTCTCATATGTTTCTACACTCTTTTTAACCTCTTAACTTGTCAAAAGAGCATTTCAAATTCTAAATCTCCAGGGATCCTGTAAAGCATTTCTGAATTGATTTTTTTTTCAAAAGGAAAAAAGAAAATCAGTAAATTAAAACTATATTAAGCATCAAAGAAAATGCTGTTTTGTTTTTTTTCATGGGTTAAAGACATACAATCAAGGCTGACTTGAGTGGCTGGCAGTGCTCCAGTTGACTTGATCAGAAACCAAATCCCAAAGAAGTGTGAACTGAAGTTAAACCCCAACTCCTGCTCCACAGAGGTGAGGGAGGTGATGGCATTAGCATATTTTCTTCCAGGTCAGTCTTATCCTGCCCTTTGCTCCCAGGATCTTGATAGAATAGAGAGGAGGGAAGAACTTCCACATACAGCTCTACTGCCAGAACTCCCTCCAGGTAAGTGGAAAGATGGTTTCTCTTTCTGAGCTTTGCAAGTTGATGAGACAATGAGACAGGGAGGGACTAAATTTAACTTGTTTGAGGATAAAGCTGTTGGAGATTTTCAAATTGGAGTCTGATATCCTGTATGTATAAAAAAGCCACTGGCTTATATCTACTCAGAGCATGAATTCCCGAGACAGTGGAATCTCTCTCTCTCTCTTTTTCTTTAAAGCAAAATATCTAAGTATTTAAAGGGCTTTAAAAGTGGCCAGGAAATTCATAAACTTGCATTCAAAAATAAAACTCATTCCATTATAAAATTAGAAGTGGGGAAAGTCCCTGGAACCCAAAATAAATTGTCCAAATAAGTATTCATATTGGATCAAGACTCTTTGTTTCCAATTTGTTTTATTGATCCTTGATGACTCTGAGAAGAAGTGGCTCATTCAATTTCCCCTCAGTATAGGTAACAAACCAGGTCCCAGAGAGAGGGGACAGTCCTCCCAGAACATATCACACACTGCAGGACAGTGGGCAGGTCCCTGGAGCCTCTTCATCTGTTGGAATGAAAACTGTAATTCTGGGAATGTAAATTGTGTGGATGATAATTTTATGTTTTGGCTGTTGGAAGAAGCATTCGAGAAATGTGCCTCAGCCATATTGAGTTTGTTGAAAAATGAAGAATGTCACATGCATAGTTTGGCCACCTACTTGGCAATGGTAACTTCATATAGCATTGTTATTTTTCTATGGGACCAGAATGCTAAATTTGATAATCAAATAGTTCTTGGAGAAGTTTCAGGAAGAAACATCTATATTCTATATTGAGCCACTGTCTGAAGGGAACAAAAACAGAATATTCTTCTAGAAGGCATAGAATTTTGGCTAGGGCAATTCTATTGAAAATCTGTTAAGAGAACCTCAGGCATGAGAGTTAAATAGCACACTAGTGTCCAGAGAAAATTGTACATGACACTGTGTCTGGTCCCCCCTCTGCCCTGCTGGGTCCTGGTTGAGAGCCCTATGGATGCATCTGGGCAGGTGGTTGGCAAGAGTCAACGCACTGACTTGGTGGGAACAAGCTCTTCTTCTTCACTAAGCCACCAGTTTGGTATTCAGTACATTTGTGTATCTTTTTCCTTTGTAAATAGAATACAATTTGTTTATCATCTCCTCTTCACATTTCCAATCTGATTGCCAAAAAGCCCAACAAATCAATTCTCATTTGAGTTTGTAATTTCCTGATTCTGGGTACTGTGAATGTTTATTATTCACTTGTGTTTCATTTCCTGTCTATTTTTCTATTCCATTGTTTGCACAGTTTTTGTGGCTTTGTTGCAATGCTTCATACATTGGGGATACTGTGTTTCTTTATTTGCAAAATGTCCTCTCCCTCTTTGTTCCTTGTCTACTCCAAATGTTTCAGAGTAGCTATTCTTGTGCTCTTTCTTTTATATGAAAATTGAGTGTCAGTTTGTTCACTCTAATTGAAGACATTTTATTTGGATTTTGATTGTGATAAATTAATTGTATCATTTGGAAATAACTGAAATCTTTGTAAGATTAAGATATTTCAAAAGACAGTAAGTCTTCCCATTTATTCATATTTTATATATTATATATATCAAATATATATTAAGAGAATAAATATACGGTTTCTTCTCTTTGTCCTCCAAGGGAAAAATTGTGTCAACTTATTTTCTGATATTGAGTCATACTTATATTCTTGGAATATACCCTAATTATTTATGAAGTTTTATTTCTTTAATATACAATTAGAATTAGCCAGTTAAAATTTTATTTGGAATTTTCCTAAGTAGGATTGTTTTAGTCAGCTTTTTCACCTCTGAGACAAAAAGATCTAACAAGAGTAATTAGAGGAGGAAAAGTTTATTTGGGGGCTCACAGTTTCAGAGGTTTCAATCCATAGATAGCTGACTCCATTCCTTGGGATTTGAGGTGAGGCAAACATCATGGCTGAAGAGTGTGGTGATGGAAAGCAGCTCAAGATATTGAACCAGGCAGCAGAGAGAGACTAAGTTTAGCTTGTAAATATAGATCCCAAGGGCATGCCCAGCCACACCATACAGGCTTTCCTAAACCAATCATTTGATGTCTAAACTTCTTATATTTTCTCACACTTGAGCTTTTGGGGAACACCTCACATCTAAATCATAGGAAGGTTCACAAATAAAACAAGCTTGATGTTTTTGTTCTGTAATCTAGTTTGGATTAAGGTTATACCAGTATGTCTTATCCTACATTGACTGGAAAACATGCATAAAATGTAAGATGGATCTTATTTATTCTGTGCAAGTTTGGTAAACCACACATGAGGTGCTTTGGGGGGGCAGTACTAGGGATCTAACCCAGGGACACTAGGCACTGAGCCACATCCCCAGCCTTTTTATTTTTTATTTTTTGTATTTTATTTAGAGACAAGAGACAAGGTCTTATTGAGTTTCTTAGGGCCTTGCCTTTGCTGAAGCTGGCTTTGAATTCAAGATTCATGCCTCAGACTCCTTAGCTGATAGGATTACAGGTATGAGCCATGGCGCTGGCATGTTAGGTGATTTGAGGGGAGAATTTCCACAATAAGGTGGATATTCTCATGGGCTTACAGGCTGCTTTCTGTTATTAGTCTACCTTCTGCTTCTCTGTGTTCTAGTTTGGATTTTAAAGGTCCTCCAAAGGCCCATGTTTTAAAGACTTGGTCCCCATCCATCCAGGGTGGTACTGGGAGGTGGTGAAAGCTGTAAGAAGTGGGGCCTGGTGGGAAGAAGTTAGGCCATTGGGGTGTGACCTTCATTAGGGGTGTGGCCTTCATTGGGGGTGTGGCCTTCATTGGGGGTGTGGCCTTCAAGGAGGTATTGGACCACATCTCCTTTCTGTCTCTCTCTTTGCTATCACCAGATGAGTGGCTTTGCACCACCAAGTGCTCCCCACTGAGATACTCTGCCTCATCACCACAGGCCCAAAGGCAATGCAGCCAAACACAGACTGAAATCTCTGAAACCATGAGCCAAAATAAATCTTTCCTCCTTCTAGTGGATTTATCTCAGGTGTTTGTCATCAAGACAAAAGGTGAATGCTTACCAGCTTTCAGTTGTGTTTATTCCTGAATCTATTTATGACAGGTTTACCTGTTATAATCATTTAACTTAATGCTGTATTATGTAAACCATGAAATAAGTGGAAGTGGGTTTTTATTTCTGTGAAGACAAAGTTGAATATTTTAGTAGGAATAGATAGGGTTGAATCACCAAGATCAATGACTTAGAATTAAATGTGCTAATAGTGGGTGGGTGCCTGGAATCATAAACATCTATGTGCTTGCTACTCAAAGTGTGGTCCATGGATGAGGAGCCCCAGCATCACCTGGAAGTCTGATAGAAATGCCAAATGTCAGAGTCCCCTCCACATCTACTGATCAGAGTCTGCCCTGTTACAAGATCCCCAAGAGATTTACAAACACTTTAAAATAAAAAAAAATTATCTTTCAAATAAAAAACTCTGACACTGCATTAAAAGACTGGTGAGAGAATGTATGTTTTTGTGTTTTCAATGAAAGTAAAATGTAATGAAATTGTATTATAATCTCTCCCCTTAATGAACTTTTTTTCATTTTTCATTATTGGATGCAGGTCTGGACTGTGTTAGATAAAAGAGATTCTTCTCTCATTCCTATTTCCTTGGATTAGCAGCATTTTCCATTTGAAGTTTTAAAAGTACTAGCATAGAGTTATGTTCAATTCTAATCTTTTTTTAATAAGGCAGATATGGAAACAGTTTTTAATTTCTAATGCTTTCATGTGAGTCTTATTGCTATTTTGTATTTTGGTTTTTGTTTTACACTTGTTCAGAGTAGCCACAAATTTGTTTAAATTATGTTTTTTGCTCAAAGTACTATCTTTTGTTGTTTTTGTTTTCTGTTTCACTGATTTTTACTTTTACTTTATCATTTCCTTACTTCCACTATCTTTGAGATTCTTTTATTATTAGTTTTTCTGCCTCTCTTATTTTCCAACACCAGGATTGAAAGCTACAAGGGTTCCTATAATGATTGCTTTGTCCACATCCTCCATGATGTAGAACTCACATGGGCATTTATTTCTAAATCCACAATGCATAGAGTTATATTTAGATTTCTTTTTTATTTCAAAGGGATTTGTCTGTTGCTATAACAGTTTATATTTAAGACTGGGAAATTTATAAAGAAAAGAGGTTTATTTTGGATCCCAGTTCTCGAGACTGGGAAGTCCAAGAATTTGGTGCCAGTAAGGGCTTTATGCTGCTATAACTCATGGTGGAAAGTGGAAGGCAAGTGGGCATGCATGAAAGAGAGGGGTCATGAGGAGCAGTCTCCCTCTATAGCAACCTGCCCTCATGGTAGCTAATCCAGCCCCACAAGAGCTCACACACTCAAGAAAGGCATTCACCTGCTCCCATAACCCAGATATTTCTCAGGAGATCCCAGGACCTTGCAACACACTTATACAGGGGACCAAATTTCTTTTTTTCTTCCTATTTTTATATTATACATACTGGTGAAATTTGCACACGATATAACAATATAATCTGGTCACTATCATTTCCTAGTACTTACCCCTTCCTCCCTTTCTTTCTCCCCAGTGGTCTCTTTCCTCTACTAAGGAACCAAATTGCAACATGAGTTTTGTCAGAGGCAAACTACATTTGAAACCATAGAAGTTGTATTTTTAAATCTTGAAATGAACAATTTTCTAGTCTCTCAATATTATCCTTTTTTCCTTCTTTTTTGCAGTCTGTTCAGAATGTGACTAATATAGTTTTTAACTTTTGAAGTTCACCAAGATGTTCTACTTTAGCAACAATTTTAGTAAATGTTCTATTGGTGTTTGAAAAGAAGATACGGTTTCCTTTGGCATAAAAAAATGTGTCTGCATGTATGTATTTACACATGTGTATATATCAAGCTTGTTGATCATGCTATTTCAGTTTTATCATCCTTTGGTGTCTCACGGCAGATACCTTTAACTTCGATCCCAACAGTCATTCTACACCACTTCTCTTTGAGCACATACCCTGATTATTTTAGGGTGGATAGTAACATCCCTAAACTAGGAGATAAGTCAAGATTAAACCTAGTCCAGCATTTACCAACAGAGACAAAACTTTCTTTTCCCCCTTCTGCTTGTGATGCTACAATATAGCAGATCTAGAGCTATGGCAGCCACCTTGTGACCTTGAGGCGTCTTTACTCATTTTGAAAGCTCATTCACTCACCCCTCTTTAGTGTGTTCTGGTTTGTTTGTTTGTTTGTTTTTAAGAATCCATCCTAGTTGATCTGGGAGTGTAAGTACCTACTGCTTTCTTACTCCCACTCCCCATTTCATTGATCTTGGGCCTGATCTTCCCAAACCCTCCTGCCTTCAGGGCATCTTCTGCATTTATTTTGTTCCTGATTGTTTCTGGTGGGATCTGATCCCTTCTGCCTCCTGTCTTTCAGAAATCATTCCAAAGCTCTGCTGCTGATCACTGAATTCTTTCATTTCCCTGCAACATCGAGGATTTATTCTTTTTCATTTTTTTCTCTTTTTCCTTTTTTTGTCTTTTTGTGGGAAATATAATTAAAATAATGGTTTATTTATAAACTCAGTCACTCATCATAATTCAATTTTAACAGTAAAATTAATAATTCATTCTTTAGACATGTACGGGGCAATAATGGTCTCCAAATGATTCTGTTGGGGTTCAGAAATATACTGATTGCATTTCTGCCCTTCCCCTCCCTCCCTTGGGATGTTTACATTCCGTAATGTGTTAGACCCTTTGCTGAAATTACTTAAAATATGCAGGATCTTCTAAGAAGGTCCCCAGTCAAAAACAGAGGAAAAAGTAGAAATATGCACTGCACCAGAGGCTCCTGCCAGTGGGGCATCCAATTGCTGCTCAACCTGGGTTTGCATGATTGCAATTACAGCCCCCAACCTTGTCCCAATTCCTTGACAATATTTTATGCAAATAAAAATTTGGTCTCACAGGCACATACCAGGCAGATTTGCTTAAAGTAGAGGATGTACCAAAACTAAATGACAGAGCCACAGGAGTCTGTACCCCTGGCTCAGGTCCATGAGGTCAGCTTCTGGGCTCCTGAACAACCCCCCCCCATATCCTACAGGATCAGGGCTCCATAGCAGCCCAGCTAAATGCTTTAGGTGCCTCAGAGCCAATGTTCACTCTCCCTATGCCAGCCCTTGAGTTTCTACAGATGCCATGTCCTTGACCTTGAGATGGTGAACTAGCGCTGTCAGCTTCCTAGTGCTATTTTGATGACTAAATGACATGCACACATATGGCACTCTTCAGGCCATGACCTTTGTTCTCATTGTGACTCTGGAGGATCTGTGTCTGTAACCAGCTTCACATTCTGAAATGAAGCCTAGAAGCCTCCATCATCAGTGGGAGCCACCAGCAGCTCATACATCGCCCATCTTTTCTACAGATAACAGTGAAATGGATACACAGGTCACACTGCCTGATGGGCTGTGTATCTAGCTCATGCTTCACAAGCACCTATGCTAATGCTATAGTGTGGCTGTGAGAGTCCCTGAAAGCTCCTGAGCAGGAGGTGTAGTGATTCCATTATGAGAAAGTAACCTACTTAGAGGATTAATCCACTTGATGGGTTAAAATCAGCCCATGGGGATGTGCCTTGGGGATCACATATTTTGTTCCTGCTCATCTCCCCCCGCTGCCTTCTCTCCCTCCCTCCTCTCCACACTCTTCTTGGATGCCACTAACTGAGCAGCTTTCCTCCACCATGCCCTTCTGCCATGATGTTATGCCTCTTCTCAGGCACAGAGGTAGGAAGTTATGAAGTTACCTAATCATGGCCTGAACTTCTGAAATCATGGTTTTCCTCCTCTAAGTGGCTCTTGTCAGGTATTTTGTTCAAAACTTATTCTGGGGGTACCACCTGTTTGTGCATACAGATAGTTCCTTACTTAACCATTTTTTGATGAAGGTGTACCCACATGACCATTCTATTTTTCACTTTCAGTACAGTCATTTGAAAAAATCATATGAGATCCTCCATATTCTACTATATAATGGGCTTTATGGTAGATTGTCTTGATCAACTATAGGCTAAATATCCTGAGCAAGTTCAAGGTAAGCAAGGCTGAGCTGTGATGTTTGGTAGGTTCATTGTAGTGAATGCACTTTTGACTTTGGATATTTTTAACATACTATGGATTTATTGGGATGTGGCCCCATAATAAGTAGAATAATATTTCTCTATATACATGCAGGCAAGTGTGTAGGCACATATTTCTATGTGTGTATGTGTGTTCATGTTTTATATGAAGATGTACCTGTGTATATGTGTGCATGAATACGTGTATATCTGTAGGTAACTAATGTGTATAAGGCTATATGACATGCACATGGTCCTGTATGTATTTATATCTGTCTTGAGGGCAGAATCATGACATCAGGGCAGAAAGCTGAGTGTCTTATTCCTCCAACCCATCCTAACACTCACAAATTTGTCAGTTAACACAAAAAAAATCAGCAGAAATCATTGTCAAATACAGCTATGCTGAGACTTATCCTCACAATGTCCAAGGGGATGTTCCAACTGGCTTCACAGGGTTTGCATTAGCATAAATATTACATTAACAGGACTGATTAGCATGTGCTTATCTCTCAAGAGACTCCAACACAATCCTTGAAACACAGAAGCTTGACAAATGTGGATCACATTTAAATAAAATATCAAGATAACTGAGTTCAGTGACTGACAGCCAGAGGGGGAGGGAGGCACAGATTATAATTTTTTCTTAAAGAAAAAAATTTATTACTAAAATATTTATGGACAAGTTTCCTAAATTGTTTTATAATCTATAGAGGAAATTATCCTTTAAACATATTCCATAAAATGAATGTCCTTTTAAAGCCATAATCAATTTTCTTTCCATCTATTTCATCATGTCTCCAAGTTGTCATGAGTTATAGACTCTTCCCTAAGCTCTTCTTTCTTCCCAAATTACTATAAAATTCAATTATGACCTAATATTTGGTACATCATGTAATTGGAGAAGCTGCCTAGAGAAAGCTAAGCAGAAATGTATTTATTTATCATTATATTTATTATCAATTTGGTGACAAAGGTTTTCTAAGCCAAGGAGGCATATTTTAATTGTATGTCCAAGATCCTCAAACACAATAGGCAGGTTACATGGAATGTCATTGTCTTGTCAGTATTTTCACAGACCTGTTCACTTCGTGTGCAGATATGTAGCAATAGGTGGTTTCCAATCCATCATGGTATCCATTCTTGTTCATCTGGAAAAAAAAAAAAACAGAACCTACTTGAGCCCCTTCAAGTAGGATGCACAAGAGGCATTGAAAGGGCTTGGGATATCTTTCAGAAGCCAACTACCCACTCCCCTCTCCCCAGTGAAGTCAATACATGGATGAGGTGATCTGCACCCACATTGCCATAGAAAACCAATTTCATGTATGTTGGCCAGCAAAAACAACAGTTTCCCCTCATCTCTGCCTTTCAGATGCTGCCAGGGAGCCTCTGAACCCCAGGCACATTGGTCTCCAGGATGATGCTGGTGTCAGCCTCTCAATTTTAGGAGGAGGCAAGGTAGGTCACATGCTAATCATTCTACCCACATTGACCGCATAGTAGGTGCCACAGCCGACACTTCCTGTGTTAGCAGGAAGTGCCCACCAGGAGACCACTCTCTCACAAGGATGCTAGCTTTACCCCATGCTAATTATAGGTAATCTAGAACCATGGCTGTCCAAAGTGGTAGTCCCCAGCCACACATGGCCACTGTATAGCTGAATTGGCTGATTCTGAATTGAGACACGTTCTAGGTATAAAATGTGCACCAGATCCCAAAGCTTGGGTACAAAACCAACAAAAGCACCTCAATTGTTACACTGATTACACATTGGAATTATAATATGTGGGGTTTACAGGATTAAATAAAGTACATTATTAAAATCAATTTTATATCAGCAGAAATGATAGATAAAATATAGTACGTACATACAGTGAAATATTATTTGCCTTTAAAAAAGGAAAGAAATTCTGACATATATTATAATATGATTGATCCTTGATGATATTGTGCTAAATGGAATAAGTCAATACTCAAAGAAAAAAATACCGAATGATTCTATTTATGTGAGATCCCCAGAGTCCTCAACCCTAATCCTCACCCTGATTTAGAAGAGGTGTGTGTGAGAGAGATTAACTGTGCATGAACAAACTAGAATCAACAATAAAAATGTCAAATGGTAGGTGTCCTCTCACTGCATCCAGGTAAATAAAATGTTGCTTTAGATGCAAAAATTTTTTAAAACTAAAATTGTACTTATTTTTGCTAAACAAGTAGATTTTAGATGCTCATGTTCAAAAACTAATTATGTGAGATTATGTGTTAATTGGCTTCACTACAGTAATGATTTTATTTTTTATATGTATCTCATAGCATCATTTGGTAAGCCTCAAATGTACACAATAAAACGTTTTTTACAATGTTGTTTTAAACATATATTAAATTTCTATATACATTTGGACCTATCTCAAGTCAACTGATCTGTTTCATTTTTTCCTGCCAATTCTATTCTATTGGGTTACAGTAGTATTATATTGTTTCTATCATATTTTATATTATTATTTTATATTATATTATCTTACATTGTATTGTTTTACCTTATTATATTGTTTTACTTTAGATAGAGCACGATACCCAACTCTATATTTCTGGTCTAAAATTTTCTTAACAATTTTTACATATTTATTTTTTTTAACAAATTTGAAATACTTTCTGTTAATTCAAATAAAATCCATTAAAATGATACTGGGAATTGCATCAATTCTATAAAATAAATATAATAAAAATTATTAATATTTTCAGTATATTATACATATAAATAATAAACATAAAATTTAATTAGATATGATGTTTGCACATGTATTTATCAAAGATTTGTGTTTTGGGGCTCTAAGCACTACTCTATATAAGCCCAGGATGCCTCTCCATGTATTCAGTAACTAGTTTACACTCTACGAAGACATTTCATATCTTTCTTCTAATGTGTTTTGCATGTATTTGGTGAAAAAAAGAAACTTTTTAAAAATTTTATGTTTGGGGAGATATTTTATTCTCATAAAAAAACATTTCTATTTAAAAAGAAAAGATGTCATTTTTTTTAATCCATTGAATTTGTTTTCAGACACTTCTTTCTATATTCCAATTCTTTTATTTATTTTAACAAAAGCTCTTCAGTTTTCTAAACATATGTTCTTATCATCAGTAAAATAGAAGATCAAATTCCCTGGACTTCTGATGTTTAGTTCATAAGATATAAACTCCTTAAAGGCAGGATTTTTATTTTATTCTTCATTGACATATCTCAGGCTGGCAGGCTGGGCACATACTAAACACTCAGTACTCAGAATACTCAGTAAGTACTATTCATAAGAAAGAAAGGAAGGAAGAAAGAGATGGAAAGACAGAAAAGAAGAAAGGGAGGGAACAAAAGAGAGAGGAGCTCCATATTTCACTGCACACAGTCATGTTCATCTTTGGGTTTTAATAAGTCTCTTAATCATATATAGACAAAAGCCATGGGGCCATCTTGGTGCCTGGCCCTTGACATCCAACCTTGATTAAGGACCCTCATGACAGCCTCTGGCATCTCCAGCTGTTACCACTAACGAAATAGGTTCCTGTCCCCAAATTCCTAGGCCTGTACCTTCCTCCTTCAGCAATAACATGGATCAGAAGCTGGCACCTGATGAGCACCAATGCTGGGTGAATGCTCTGGATACTCTGTCTTGCAAATGTCCTCAGAGCCTGGGGTGGGACTTACTCTGGTTCTTAGGCCTGTCTTCCTCTCACTTCTGGTTAGCATTTTTATTGGAATTAATGGTCCCACAGAGGAAGCACTGCTTCTTTAACTAGGAAGCACACCACAAAAAGTAGATTTTGTTCCACTGTCACATTCTGCAAGTTAGCCTGACCTGCTTCACCAAAATTGTTTATTTATTTATTTTCTTTAGACAGAAAAACTAGCCTCAGGAAGACAAAAATTTCTTCTGTTGAGTGCAACCCAAAGGTAATACTGTCAGTTCTGAAATCATTTTCAAAAGTGACATTTGAAAACTCTGAGAATTCCTCAAAAAATTAAGCATAGAATTTACCACAGGATCCAGCTAAGAATTGCAAGCAAGGATTTGAGCAACTATTTGCACACTCAGCCTCATAGCAGTATCATTCACAATAGCCAAGAAGTGGAAATAAAACATGCCCATTGACCAATGAGTTAATAAATGAAGTGTGACATATACATACATGGAATATTATTCAGTCTCGAAAAAGGGATTAGAACTTGGATGGATGCCATAATGCAGATGAACGTGGAAGATACTACTGTAAGTGAATGAAACTAGTCACAGTAGGAGAAATACTGTGTGATTCCATTTAAATGAGATAACTAGAGTAGTTAAATCTATAGAGACAGAAAATAGAATGCTGAGTACCAGGGACTGGGGGAGAGATGGGGAGTTTGTGTTTAATAGGAGCACAGTTTCAGTTTGAGAAGATGGAAAGTGCTGGAGAAACATGATAATGGAGTAACAATGAAATAAAATGTACTCAGGGCCACTGTTTTGTATGTTTCAAATTATTCAAATGGCAAGTTTTATGTCTATTTGACCACATCAAAGAAATGTTTTGACCAGGGTAATGTGCCTGGCACCTCCCAGTGACTCCTGCAGGTCAGTGTTAGTTCAGAAGGAAGCAGTGGAAAGCAGAGGTTCTAGACCCAGGCAGCCTTCAAGCTCTGGTCCCAGAGTTTCTCAGCTGTGTGACCATGGGAAAGTCACCTCACCTCCTGAGCTCAGTTTATCTCCAATTGCCCAGCACGGAGCCTCCCTCATGGCCAGTGGGTGGTAAATGGGCATGGTGACAAGACACAGAGTAACCCCTGGGATCTCAAGTCCTGGGGATTACTGACAGCTGGTTCTCTAGATAAGAGAGACCCACTTCTCTGATTGTTCTGTATGTAATTTCCTTTGAACTTTTAGACACAACAACTAATACAACCTTAGATATTTCATGCCTTTCTCAAAAGCTACAGTAACCAAGAGAATGAGTACTGGTATGAAGAGTGACAAATAATTTCATGAAATAAAATGAAGACTCTTCACAGGTATAGTCAAAGGGTTTCCAATGAGAACATCAAGACAACCCACTGCAAGTGTTGCAGGATGATCAGAATGAAGTGGAGCCTCCTACCTCTCCCATTTACAAAAGCAACTCAAAGTGGATCATCTAACAAGGAGGAGAACCCAAGCCACAAGACTCTGAAAATACTGTAGGAATAAATCTTCATGATGGTGGGTTAGACAATCATTTCTTAGCTATCACCAAAATCATAGAAATGAGAGAGAAAAAAGTATAAATTGGAGCTTGCCCAACCAAAAACTCTTGTGCTACAAACAACACCATCAAGGAACTGAAAAGACAGTGATCTGAATAAGATATGATGTATCGGAGACACACAGGACTGATATCTAGAATACATAGAGAGCTGAGATCCATACATATACACATGTCTTTTTAGCATATACAGCATATATATTTTATATATGGATCTGACACTTCAGAGAAAGAGAAAGGTGGGATGCCAACCAAGAGATGAGTGGGTGTCAACTGTCCATGTCACTAGGATCACCAGGCAAAGCTTAAAGCCTGAGAGAAGGATACCTGAGAACCCAGCATTTAAAGAATTAGTGGAAAAGCAGTTTGCTAATGTGAGGATCTAGGAAGAAGAAACAGAAAGAAAGCAAGTCATCAAAGAAAGTGAAAGGAGAGCATCTAGAGATGCCTGAAGTCTCATAGCAGGATGGGTCCTGATGAAATGTGCATTGTGATAGAGTAAAGTAAATACGATGATGGAGAAAGGGGACACCTTATAAGGTAAAAAAGCTTACCATTATGTACGCTATTTTTAAAATTTTGCTCCTTTTTGTTTTAAATGCCAGTTACATCTCAATATATTAATTTTTTTTGTACCAGGGATTGAACCCAAGGGTGCTCAACCTCTAAGCCACATATTTTTATGTCCCTCTTGTCCTAGAGATCCCTGAGTTCCTTCTGAGCCTTAGTGGTCTCTACTTCAGTCCAGGCACCAGCTCAGGGCAGAGAGGGAGGCAGCTTTGATCAAACTTCATCACAAAACCACACCAACAGAACAGGATGAGGAAGAACATGAGTGCACTCTCGTCCCACGTAAAAGGGCCATTTACCACCTGCACAGAGGAAGGCCAAACTGCTCCTGGCCATCTGCCTTTCTGAATTTTTTTTAAGCTTAGAGAACTTTTCAATGATCCATTGAGAAAGTTTTTTGGGAAACTGAAGAGCGGTGGGTACAGGCACCCTTCGATGCTGATTTGATACAGTGCTTTAGATTTCAAAACAGTGAAGCAGTTAAAGGAGGCTGTAACAACCTATGGTCCACAAGCACCCTTCACAGTAAGCATGGTTGAATCCATTACCAACTTGGAAATGATGCCAGCAGATTGGGCTAAGATGTGTCGATCTGTGCTAAATGGAGGACAATATTTATTATGGAAGTTTGCCAGTGAGAAATTTTGCAAGGAGACAGCTAGGCAAAATGCAGCAACCAGTTACCCTCAAAGAAATCTAGATATGTTGTTAGGAAAGGGACCTTATGAGGGTCAACGACAACAAATTGAATATGATCCTGGTGTATATGCACAAATTGCTGTAGATGCGGTTAGGGCATGGAAAACTTTACAGGGGCATGGAGATTTACAAGGACAATTATCTAAGGTAATACAAGGAACTAATGAACCTTACACTGAATTTGTAGATAGGCTTATTCAAACATCTGCCAGAATTTTTGGGGATACAGAACAAGCAATGCCATTAATAAAACAACTGGCTTATGACCAAGCAAATCATTACTGCAGAGAGGTCATTAGACCATGGAGACATGAAGATTTAAACACATATATTAAATTATGTAGAGACATTAATGAACAAGGGCAAGTCTTGGCAGCTGCAGTACAACAGGCTTTAGATGCCAGGCCAAAAACATGCTACAATTGTGAACAAACAGGACATTTTAAAAGGAATTGCCCCATAGGCGGAGGATTTACAAAGCTAGGTATCAAAGGAATAGAATACCAGGTATTTGCCCACGATGCCATAGAGGGAGACATTGGGCTAATGAATGCCATTCTCAAGCCACCATAGAGGGTATTTCATTATCAAAAAATGGACAAGGACCAAGTGTTTACCCACGACATCATGGAGAAAGGCATCAGGCTCCATTGCCAAAAAATGGACAGGGGGGCCCAATGCTCTGGGGCCCACAAACACAAATATACGGGGCAATGGAGGAACCCAGCAACACCATCAGGGTAGTGCCCAGGACACATAATCCATTAAATCCCTCATCAGACAAACCAGAGGGAGCGCAGGGTTGGACATCTGTGCCTCTGCCAGAGCAGTACTAACTCCAGAGATGGGAATTCAAATCATTCCCACAGGAGTAAAAGGACCTCTTCCCCATGGAACAGTAGGCTTATTATTGGGACGCAGTTCTTCTACACTAAAAGGACTTATGATCAGTCCTGGAGTAATTGATCCCGATTATGAAGGTGAAATAAAAATTATAGCTAGTTCTCCAAGAGGTATATCAGTAATTTTACCAGGAGATAGAATAGCACAGTTATTAATAATACCCAGCCTGAATGATAAATTTTCCAGTCGTACTGCAGAAAGAGGTTCCAGGGGATTAGGCTCCACAGGTGTGGATTGGGCTATGCTGTCTTTAAATTTAGGTTCTCGCCCAATGCTAAAACTAAATATTCAAGGACATGAATTTAATGAGCTACTGAACACAGGAGCTGAACTTAGCATCATATCCCGTCAAGAATGGCCAAAACATTGGCCATTACAACAAGCCACTCAAACGCTTCAAGGCCTAGGAGTGGCGACTAATCCCCATAGAAGTGCAATGGTATTAGATTGGAAGGATCTTGAAGGATGCGAAGAAACTATACAGCCATATGTATTGGATCATATTCCTATAAATTTATGGGGATGAGATGTCCTAGATCAATTAGGTTTGACATTAACAAATAACATCAATCCTAACACGCCCACTACTAGGGCTAGACAAGGCTTTAGGAAAGAAAAAAAGATTAAGAGAACAAGAACAAGGTATAAGAGCATCAATTAAAATATATCAAGGAAAAAATAGACATGGATTGGGTTTTCAGAAAGGGCCACTGAGACAATAAAAAGTACTTGTAAATCAGAAAGACCAGTATGGGTTCCTCAGTGGCCCCTGACTAAAAAAAAGATACAAGTAGCCCATGACCTGGTCAAACAACAATTAGCAGAGGGACATATACAATCTTCTGTATCTCCCCATAATACTCCCATTTTTTGTCATTAAAAAGAAATCTGGTAAATGAAGATTATTGCAAGATTTAAGAGCCATTAATAATGAGATGGTTATTATGGGACCTGCTCAATCAGCAATTCCCCAATTGTCTGCTTTGCCAAAAACCTGGTATGTTTTGGCTAGATATTAAAGATTGTTTTTTTTTTTTTTCAATTCCAATTCATCCTGAGGAAAGTCCACATTTTGCATTTACTATCCCTGCACTGAACCATGAAGGTCCTGATCAGAGATAAATGGAAAGTGCTCCCTCAAGGGATGGATAACAGTCCAACTATGTGTCAGATTTATGTTAACAAAGCAATCCAGCCACTTAGAAATTAAAATCCTGAACTACAAATATTTCACTATATGGATGATGTATTATTGGCACATAAAGATAAAAACACATTGCTAGAATGTTATGCCACACTTACAAATTTATTAAAAAATTATAATCTAGAGATAGCAATACATAAAGTACAATTAAATCTTCCAATTAATTATTTAGGAGTTCTATTATCCTCAACCATGGTCCATCCACCAAAAATTCAAATACAAATAGATCAACTCAAATCACTTAACGACTTTCAAAAGTTATTTGGAGACATAAATTGGATAAGGTCTTATCTAGGCATACCAACAGGAGAGTTGGGACCTTTATTTGATATCCTAAAGGGTCCATCAGATCCTAATTCACCCCACATGTTAACGCCTGAAGCAAGAAAGGCATTAAAAATTATTGAAATATATATGGAAAATATGCATTTGGATAGAATTGATATAAGTTTGCCTTTATTATTTATTGTACTACCAACAAAAAATATTACTACAGGGGTATTTTGGCAAGAAGATCCATTATTGTGGATACATTTATCTTATTCTCCTAACACTATTCTTACTAGGTATCCTGAGGCTGTAGGACAATTAATACTCAAAGGAATAAGAGCAACAAAGGGAGTGTTTGGGATTTCTCCAAATAAAATTATTTCTTTATATACTATGGATCAAATTGATGAGTTAACTAATGAGTTAAATACTTGGGCAATAATCATGTGTAAATCTAATGTTTCATTTGATAATCACTTACCATCTAATCCTTTGTTGTCTTTTTGGTCTTCACATCCTGTACTTTTTCCAAAAATGACAAAAAAAACCCACAAACCTATCATGAATGCTCCAAATATATTCACTGATGGGTCAAATAATGGTACAGTAGCAGTAGTTACCCCTGATCAAACTTTTACATTTTTAGTACCCAAACAATCAGCTCAAAAGTTAGAGCTTAATGCAGTATTACAAGCTTTTGTGATGTTTAAAGATTCTGTATTTAATTTATTCTCTGATAGTCAGTATGTAGTTAATGCTATAGTATCCCTTAAAGATGCTGGTAGGATTTCCCCTTCCTCTACTTTTTTCTCTTTGTTTTCCACTATACAAAGTCTAATCTGGGACAGAAAAGATCCATTTTTATAGGACATATCAGGGCACATACAGGATTGCCTGGAGCCCTTAGTTTTGGCAATGATTTAGCAGATAAATCTACACATGACATACATATTTTCTCCACAATAGAAGAAGCTATAAATTTTCATAAAAGGTTCCATGTCAATGCTAATACTTTACAAAAGTGCTTTAAAATTACTAAGAAACAAGCCAGACATATAATAAAACAATGTCAAAATTGTGTGACCGTTTTACCACAAGTTAATCTTGGAGTCAATCCTAGAGGACTGATACCTAACCATATTTGGCAGTAGGACGTCACACACTTGCCAGAATTTGGAAAATTAAAATATTTGCATGTTACAGTTGATACTTCTTCCAGATTTTTGATGGGCTCCCTTCATGCCAGAGGAAAAAACTAAAGATATTATAGCTCATTGCTTACAAAATTTTGCCACTATGGGCACTCCAAAACAGTTAAAAACAGATAATGGTCTTGGCTATACCTCTAACTCTTTTAAACAATTTTGCTCATCATTTGGCATTACTCACATAACAGGAATTCCATACAATCCACAGGGACAAGACATAGTTGAAAGAGCTCATCAAACTATTAAAATATACTTATTAAAGCAAAAAGACGGAATTGGAAAGGGGTATTTATCCCCCAAAGATAAACTTGAAATAACCCTTTTTACTCTAAACTTTTAAAATTTGGATTCATCAGGGCTTAGTGCTGCAGAAAGACATTTGTATCCAAAAAATGTACATAAGCCTAAGGTACTTTGGAAGGATATTCTAACAGGACAATGGAAAGGTCCTGACCCAGTGATTGTCTGGAGTCGGGGTTCTGTTTGTGTGTTTCCACAGGGAGTACAGCAGCCTATTTGGATTCCAGAGAGACTAACCAAAGTGATTTCTACAGACCAAAAAGAAGATGGTTTGACTCAAATCCATAACAGCTGATATCCAGAGCTCCAGCTTGGCTATTCTTACATTTGCGACAGTGATTAACCAGGATGCTTTTTTCAATATCTATTTTATTATTGCCTTTTCCCACATCATAAAGTTCTATTTTATTTTTGAGCTCATACAGACCTAGGTTAATGTTTTTCTGATCAGTTTTATTTTTTGACTGTGGAGTTTTTATACATTGCAATGGAGATTTCACCTATGTAAATCTACAAGGCCTTTACTATTGTCTTATGTGTTGTATGTTTGTGTGCACACTTCTGTTTTGTGTTGTATGTGTGTATGCGCGTATGTCCATGTATCATATATGAGGAGCGCTCATGAAAAAATGGATCCAAATTTTATTATTCACATGATTTTAATGGTTTAATTAACTGGGTAAACAGCTATTGAGGATTGTTTTAATATGTGAAAAAATAAGAAGGTTAACAGATCTGTTTGTTTACTTTCACCTTTCCTTTTCATTATATTTAATAATTCTGTTCAGGATAATGTAAATTGTTCAGAAAATTGTTTTCTTAGTACCTGTTGGAATGTTACATAATTTTTTTAACATCATTGTCAGAATTCCTATCTTCATCCCAGTGTCAGTGAAGACAAGGATGAAACCAAACTACAGCTTCTTCGATATTTATCACAACAAACTGTATAAACTGATGCATCAATGAATAATAACTCAACAAGTAATGCTCAATCAAGGAGTTGATTTACTTTGGGAGGGAATGGACATATTGATAGATTCCTCCACTTGGAACTACTTGCAAAACTTGCCTGGACTATGTATCACTTGTATGCATTGTGAACTATCTGTTGGTGCAGCGAATTGTGGTAGTGCTGGCGTATCTTTGCTGATGGTGTCACTGGTGATACAATTTTTCCAAAGAAGCCGTCAATTGGCTTGGTGTCGTGACATTTCTGTATCCTCCTCCCTTCTACTAGTGATGGTCTAAAATTTGGGGGCCAACAGAGGTGAGGCAAAGAACCTCACCCCCCCCACTGGCACCAAGGCCAAATTTGGGGGCCAACAGAGGTGAGGCAAAGAACCTCACCCCCCCCCCACTGGTGCATAGGTAGGCCTGTCCACAAGTATGGCTATATGCTGGACTGGTAGTCAGTAATGGGTATGATCCAATTGCAGTGATATCAACCTAAGACAGGAGGCTGACACCTAGAGGTCAGCTCATCCAATGATGGATAAGGACCATATGTTGAATTGGACAACCTAACAGGCACGGTCCCTAAGCCACATTGCTTGTTGCTTAATTAAACAGAAGGAGGGAGATGCTAAGAGCCATAGCCAAATAGTAATGATGCAAGGCATTTTTGGTTGAAAGGTGATGCCAGCAAGCCATTGAGATGATATGATTATGTTAAGATCTGCATTCAAATGGATATTAGACCACTGCTGTCCACCTTGGCCTGCTACAGGGGCTCCTGGAGAGTTCCCATTGGTTGGGGAAGTGCGGTAGAAGGGAATTCTGGAGGAGGGATTTCCTGTTGGAGTGTGGCCCCGGGGAACGCCGCATTTGTGGGTCTGCATATTTCCCGGGAGCATACAGGGCATTGGCGGGAGTTTCAAAATAAAGTTTGTTCCTGTTTAAGTGGCTCGTGACTTTGTGCCCAGCCAGACTGTGGCAGAAAGAGAGGTGACAGATGTCCCACCACTGAATCCTTGGAATGAGGCTTTTCTCCATCTTGGTGGAGTAGCAGAAGCAGAAAGCAACTGAGCCCTGGTACTGTCATTCTAGCAGTTCATGAGTGAAATGTATCTCAAGCTTTTAAAATTTCCATTTCAAAAAGTAAATTCTGTTCCTTGGTTGAAATAAGAATGCATGCACTAATGTCTCCTTCAAGATCAAACACCAAGCCAATGTGGAACCTGATGTCTCTCACTTCCCTGTAGGAGTCTTTCCCCAAGGACAACCCCGGTGAACTCCCAAATCCTGATAACCCCTTCTCTGGAACTGCTGATAGAGGGTCAGGATTGCCATCCCATAATATTCCACTTTGTTAAAATGGTCAAGAAAGTGTTAGATCTAACTGCTTCTTGGGGTTTTCATTTCTTTTTCTGTGATATCTCTGAATAAGTGAAATTAAACTATTAACATCAAATGTGATTTAATTTTTTAATATATACTTGTTGATAAAATATTAACTTCAAATAAAATTCTCTCTGGTTTATCTCTTACCAATTTAATTGACAGGGTCACAGACATAGAATCTAAGAGGGTAGAGGAAATGCTTTCCTCCCCCACACCCGTCCCTCTGCTCCCCCAATGTTGCATCTGGAATGAACCTATAACCTACTTTAGTCAGCCGAGTGTGGCTGGTGACTCTGTGCCTGGACTGTGCTTGATGCTCACAAAGGGGGTGATGCCCCTGAGTTATATCCCCAGTATCCCCCAAAAAAAGTTCTATCCAGTTTCAAGAGGTGGGAACACATGATCCCACCTCTTAATGGAGATTTCTCAACATCACATTGTAAGAATAGCATGTGGATGGGAGATATGTTAGTGCCATGTTTTTTTTTTTTTGTTTTTTTTTTTGTACTGGGGATTGAACCCAGGGGCATTCAACCACCTTCCCCCTGCAGTGGAAGGTCCCGGAGCTCCTGCAGAGGCCATGGTTGTTTGGGCTCCCTGTCCCCATCAAATGCTCTCTCTCCCCAGTCTGAGGTGGCATGCCCCAAAGATGCCCACGCCTTGGGACCTGGGACCTGGAATGTTTCTATTGGATGGCAGAAGAGACTCAGTAGGTGTAACTGAGGCAGGGACTTCAAAATAGGAAGATTATCCTGGATCATCCAGGCAAGTCCAGTCAATTATGTGAACCCACAAAAGCATAGGACAGGCCCTGGCTAGAGGCCTGGAGAGGGCAGGAGGGAAGGTCAATCTGTTCAGGCTGCTATAGCAGAAAAATGGAAAGGTATTTCTCACAGTTTTGGAAGCTGAGAAATCTAAGAAAAAGGTGTCAGCACATTCCACATCAGGTGAGAATCTGCTTTCTGATTCAAAGATGGCGCCTTCTCACTGATTCTTCTCATGATGGAAGAGAGAAGGCCATTCTGGGGCTATCTCTTACACAGACACTAATCCCACCTGTGAGCCTTCACCCTCCACCTGAGGACCTCCCAAAGCCTTCACCTGCTCATACTATCATGCTGGGGGTTTAGATTTCAACACCTGAATTTGGGGGTGGAGAGGATACAAACATTCAAGACACAGCAGGTGACTTCAGAGAACAAGATGCCTGTGACATCATAGGTTTGAGGATTCAGGATGGCACACTGAGGAGGGAGCCAAGGTAGGTCCCTGCTGACAGCCGAACTGGGGAAAGTACACCCTCAGAGGGACCAGGGGACCTCATGTGCACTTTGCAGCCACGCTGATCAGACATGCAAAGATCAATCAGCTCTTCTTCTGGGGAATCAAAGTCTCCCCATCCCTTTGTGGGGACATCCTCTCCTTCCAAGTAAAGCCAGAACTTCATGGTGATGCAGGAAGCCCCCTTGATCCTGGTTTGCATACAGTTATCTCTAAGAATTAATGAGTTTGTTGAGAAAAGATACAAAAGTAGTCCCGACCTCTCCTTTTCTAGGACACCCACATTTGGAGTGTCGGCCCACACTGACCTGATCAACAAGCTGTTCACCATTCTGGAAGTTTCCATTCTATGCTGTATGAAGGCTTCAGCATTCGGTCCATGGTGAGGTGGTTGCACTGTGGTCTAAGGAAAGGGCTCTTGTTCATGGACTGAGTGCTGATTCCTATGGCTCACGGGTGGTGTTGCCCAGATCACTGAAGGGTATTCAGCATAACCCAAGCCTAGTCTGCTGGTGTCTGAGAACCCAGAAGGACTGTGACCAACAGGAGATGCATTCTCCCTGTCCTCCTAGCCCCTAGCCTTCTCGATTTCCTACTCACTGCCCCCCACACAGCTCAGCCACCACATGCTGCCCTGTGAGCCCTGCAGCAGGTGCCTTTGCCCTCCACAGCGTGTCTTCCTCTCTCCTTTCCTCCCCTCTGTTGCCCCAAGAACCTGGGCAGAGCACAGGACCACATGGTCTGAGGAAAGCCAGGACCCAGCAAGGCACACATGTGGATCATCTTTCTCCATCACGTCCTATTGGTCAGGGTTCTCCAGAAACACAGAACCGAGAGGATGTACAGAGAGAAAGGAGTGAGTGCTGAGAAGTCCCAAGATCTGCTGCCTTGGAGTCATAGGAGACCCAGAGAAGCCTGTGGTGGTGTTTAGCTCAAGTCAAAGGCCTAGAAACAAGGGTGCTGGTGAGGTGGACCTCAGTCCAAGGGTGGGAAGAGGAAATGCAGCATCTCCACTCAGAAAAGGAGGCGGGAAAGAAAGGAGCAGAATCCCTCGGCCTTTTCTCCCCTTTCTCCATTGAGGCCTCAATGGATGAAGTGAGGTCCCCACCCAGGAGGCCCATCTGCTTTGCTTAGTCTATGAGTCAAATGCTAATCTCATCCAGAAACACCCTCCAGACATGCCCAGAATGTTTCAGCTAGGCACCCCTCGCCCACACAGAGCGACACATGGATTTAACCATAGGTGAGGTCACTTCTTGGATAGGGAAGCCATCCAGGTAGTTCTTCTACCCTGTTTTACATTTGCCTAACAGCTGCTCTCTGGATGATCCTGAGCTGCAGATTCCAAGTACACTATTTCCACTCCTTATAATGGCCCAGCAAAAGGTCCCCAAGTACTAAGGCAGAGGAAAACATGGAGGATGGAGGGTGGTGGAGTGCAGGCAGAGGGGTCTCAGGCTGCCCAGGGGCACCATAGCTCTGCAGTCTCCCACTGTGTAGCTTTTCCCAGCCTCAGTTCCTGTGCCTGTGAATGGAGGTAGCGGTACCTGCTATGAGTATCTGCATGGGGACTTTGAGAAGCCAATGTATGAGATGGACTATGGGAGCCAGGGGGGCTCCGTCCTTGCACCGCACAAATTCTCCATAACCCTTGCCCCACCTAAGAGCAAGCTCCAGGAGCAAGAGAGCCAGGGCTAAATTCCCTTGCACCAGGACCCCCAGACAATTGCCTCAGGAGCAGTGTCCCCTGCACCATATGCTCATTAGCTCCTGCTCTGTTGCTGGCCAGGTGTGGCAGTGCATACTTGCAGGCCCAGCTACCTGGGGCTGCTGAGGCCCAGGAAGGGGGATGGGGAGGAGCCCCAGGAGGAGGCAGGCAAAGCACCCATCACACAGGACAGGCACTAAAGGCCCCTCCCACCAGCAGAAGCTCCAGGACACCCTGTGCAGCCGCCCACTCCCACCCCCTTGCCAGGTCTTTGCTACACCATCTGTGGGACCCACTCCAGGGTCAGGGTGGAAGGCAAGGTGTGCCAGTGAGGGGTGTCCAGTTATAAACCTGTTTCAACAAGGCCCTTGTATGTGGCTTCGAGTTGAGCCAGGTGCTGGGCAGAAAGATTCCCAAGCACCACTTTGTTGGTTTCTGCCAGACCCATATTTGTGATGTAAATTTCAGACACTACAAGAGCAACTGGGACAGTACAGTAAGCCTCTATCCTCACTGCCAGCTTCAAATGGCAAAGGGCACCTGTGGTGTCATCTGTAGCCCACACTCAAAGGCATTTATAATGTACTGTTTTTAGAACAGTATTTTGTTGTTTATTCTTTTATTTCAAAACTGTTCCTTATCATGCTCATGCTGACCTTCATTTGTTTTTAAATTTTTCAATTAGTTATGCATGACAGTAGAAAGCACTTTGACACATCACACACAAGTGGAGTATAACTTCTCACTCTTCTGGTTGCATGTGGTGCAGAATCCCACCTGCTCTACAGTCACATATGCATGTAGGGTAATGATGTCCGATTCATTCTACTGTCCTTTCTACCCCATGCCCTCTTCCTTCCCTCACTCCCTTCTACCTACCTACAGTAACTCTCTTCTTCCCTAGTCCCCACTCATTGTGAATTAGCATCTGCATATCAGAGGAAAGAAACATTCAGCCTCTGTTTTTTGGGGATCAGCTTATCTCGCTTAGCATGATATTCTCCAGCTCCACCCATTTACCAATAAGTGCCATCATTTAGAACAGTTTTGAGTACAAAGGAAAATTGCAAAGATAATACAGGTAGTCCCCATACTCAGCACCCGATTTCCCCCATACCAACATCTTAGTGTAATACATTTGCTACAACAAACCAGTTGATATTGGTACTGTTAACTAAAGCCCAAGTTTATTCAGACTTACTGCTTTCCCCTTCTGTCTGTGAAGGATTACATCCAGGTCCCCATGTGACATCTGTCATCTTGTCACCTCAGCCCTGTCCTGGCCATGATAATTTCTCAGACTTGCCTGTTTCTGATGGCTGAGTTGCCTGGGAAGGAGGTTGGTGGAATGACCCTCCAGCAGCTGGGTGCCCCACTGGACTGGGGCGATAGGTAGAAGACAGTGCTACCACAGGCCCCCCTGGAAAGGCCGGGTCTGGTAGGCTCCCGCCACTCAAGGAAAGTGGAGGGCTGTCCTGTCTAGGAAGAAGGAGAGCAGCAGGGTTCAGACCTCATCCTGCCCAGCAGGGGAGCCCAGGAAAAAAGGACTTCTGGCTGGGCTTCTACTCCTGCCTGGGCTGATTAGGCCCCACCACCAGGGACACTGGGCATGGCAGCATGCCTGCCTAGGGCCCCCCACAGTCTGATTACCTGGAATGGGCAGCCAGCTCTCCCAGGCCAGGAAACCAGAAACATTCAGAGCCAAGGAAAGAACCCAAACCCCTAGGTCACCAAAAGTCAGCCCTGGGGATCCTGGGAAGTCTGACAACCCAGCTCCTCCTGTCCCTACATCCTCGATGCTGGGCAAGCACCTCCCTGCCTGCTGGGCTCTCTTCGCCACCACCCTGACCCTCATCCTCTTCCACTTGAGCTGAAGCTGAGGCCCAGCTGGCTGGCCCCGGCCCTGGAGCCTGCACCCTGACTCCTGAGTGTCCTGGAAGCTGGCCATGGTTTGTGTAGCAGCTGCTTCTCCAGGAAGGTTCTGCACCAGCAGGCCCCAGATGGCAGTTCCTCTGGGAGGAAGCCTGTGGGTCCAAGCAGGGTCTTGGCTCCCAGAAGCCCATACTGTGGACACATGGAGCCCTGAGCTGG